>NC_068421.1:34571347-34586347 GCF_023373465.1 Oncorhynchus keta
GAGAGACTTTGACTTTTGGTCTTGCTTTATTGAAACATTCTTAATTCATTTAAAACTCACCCCCACTCCTAAAATAAATAAAAAATAAAAAATAAATAAAAATACACAAAAACCATCTCCTACAACCGTATATCCAAAACATCTTCCCCAGCAATACAGACAGCCCCCAACACACCATATCTCCTCAAACATCTCCACACATTTGATCATTTTATAGAACTCAAACTCAACCTAAGGCGCGCAGAGACCATCCCATGAAACAGTAGTAAAGGGTCTGTTATCCCCCACCTTTGACCCTGTTCCTCCTTGTTAGCCAAATAGCTAACTTTGCCTGAGCAAACAGAAAATTCAACAAAACACATTTTCTTTCTCCTTACTCGAATACCTGTATCCCATTATAAACATCCCAACAGCAAAAACCACCCCCAACCTGTCACACAGACATTCCAACAGAGACATTAATGGCATTAACCTGGTGCACACAGAAAACACATGAATTACAGTTTCTTTCATTTGACAGAAAGGACACCCCTGCCCAATTCCCGGATCAACCCGTGCCAACCAGCTGTTAGTGGCCAGGGCTCCATGAAGAACCCTCCACTGGAGGTCCCTGACCTCTTTGGTACTGGGGGTTTGTAGAGCGCCCTCCATCTAAAACCCACCATACTCTCCGCCCCACATACCCCCTGCCACTGATGTGCCTTCACTCCTGTTAGGCTTCTAATGCTCCTCACCTTAACGCAGAGGTTGTAGAGGCTTTACCTCCCACCCCTCAAACTCCCCAGGCTCGGAGTGTTAAAATCTAACAAGTCCTCCAGACCCCCTTGCCAGTCTCCAGTCTCTGCCGTCACCTGCAGTGGCGGGAACATTGGTGGCCCCTCTCCTTTGGCCTCTCAAACACCCCCTTACCGGCTCAGACAGTGCCTCCTGAACCTCCTCCAGGAATCTCTCCAGCAGCCTAAGAGACGTTATTCCTGTTTGTTGCGCCAAGACCTCCGGGGTTTTCCACCCCTCCTCTCCCAGCAGTCTCAGGTCACCCAGCCTTTGTAAACCCCCTGCCATCAGTTGCCTCTGCAGGGTGGCCGACTGAACCGATCTCAAAGGGATGGCTGGGTTGTGGAAGATGGGCTCCTCCCACACCACTGCCCAGGCTCCACCCCCTTCTCGTGTGGGCCTTAGCAGCTGCCAGGCCCTCAGCACCATGAGTAAAACTCTGAGAGACCTGCTGTACTCAGCCTCTCCAGCTTCATGAGGAACAGCTGCCGGTCCAACCTAATCCGCCAGCTCTCCTCAGCAGCGCGCATGCTGGTTCCCTCCAGCCAACATCAGTGTGGTACAGCAGTCTCTGCACCGCCTTTAGTCTGAAAGCAGCCATCCTGCTCTCCAGTTCCACCAGGCCCTGTCCTCCTGCGTGGACGGTCATGTACAAAACTGCTGCCTTCAGCCAGTGATGTCCCGACCAAAAAAGTCCACCAGCTTGCGTTGCAGGTCTGCAAGCAGACCGGCGGGGGAGTTGAGGACAGCCAGTTTATGCCACAAGGAAGATGCCACCAGGTTGTTGATTATCAGCACCCACTCCCTCTATATGACACTTGGGACAGGAGCCACCTCCACCTGGCCAGTCTTGACACCACTGCCTGTGTCAGCCTCCCAGTTCTTGCTGACCCACCTCTCAGGCCCAGGTACACCCCCAACACTTTAAGCCCTTCACAGCCCCACTGCAAACCCCCTGGAAGCAGAGGAGGAGCCCTATCCCCCATGCCCACATAACAGAGCTTTGCTCTTTCCCAGTTACCTTAGCTGATGAAGCTCCCTCATACACCTTCAGACTGGTCTCTAGTTCCTGCATATCTTGCCCATCCTGACCATCACAGAAACATCATCTGCATATGCTGAGACTGCAATTCCTGTCACCACACATGCCTGTCCAGCACACTCCCCCAGTCTCCTGCGTAGCAGTCCTAAAAGGCTCAATGGCTAGTGTGTACAGCTGCCCAGATAGAGGGCATCCTTGTCTAATGCCCCGTCTCACCCAGACTGGCCTACTGAGCCCCCTCCCACCTTAACCATACATGACGCCCCAGCATACAACAGCTTCACACAGGTCACAAACTCTTCCCAAGCCCAAACACAGACATCACATTAAACAGATACTAATGATCCACTCTATCAAAAGCCTTCTCTTGATCTAAAGAGACCAGTCCAAAGTTCACATTAGAACCTCTCGACAAGTCCAACATGTCCCTAATCAAGAACAAGTTGTCCGTGATTGGCGTCCCGGTACACAATATGTCTGGTCCTTGTGTATTATAGAGTCCAGATGGGACTTCAGTCTGTTAGAGAGGACCTTGGCAAAAATCTTGTAGTCCGCACAGAGTAATGCATACAGGCCTCCAGTTCTTAAGTTCACACAAGTCCCCTTTTTTGGGCAGGAGGTCAGTTCGCCCGGCCGGCAGCTCATCGGCAACTCTCCCTACCCTAGGCATTCTCGCAACACGCAAAAGAAATCCTGTCCAATTGTTCCCAGAATTTTTGTAAAATTCCACTGAAATCCATCGACCCCGGGTGCACGACCGGGGGACATCTGAGTTACTGCCTCTGCCAGTTCATGTGACAACAGAGGAATGTCCATTTCATCCCTCTGTGCCCGAGAGAGCTTAGGGAGTCCTGCGAACAAGACCTGAGCACACATAGGATCACACATTTCTGCCCTATACAATTCAGTATAAAACTCCACAGTCCGGCTCCCGCATCTCCCCCACCACAGAGGTCACCCGCCCATCAGACAGCCGTAGACAATGCATACCCTTGGCTTCACTGCTCTGTCTTTCCAAACCAAAGAAGAAGGAGCTGGGAGCATCCATCTCCTTGAGCATGGAGAGCCTAGCTCTTACAAGGCTCCCTTTGCTTTAACCTGGAAAAAACTGCCCAGGTCCCTCGTAATTCGGCTAAGTTAGCCTGGAGGCCTACATTGCCTTGCCCCACCATCTCTACCTCCCATCTCACTAATACACCGCTCTAGTTCCCCCAACACTCTCTAGCCTCTGAGGATGAGAGAGCTGTGTACTGTTGACAGAAAAGCCAAATTTGCACTTTCCCCACATCCCACCACTGACTCAGAGACTCATACTCCTCTCTTCGCTGCCCCCATCTTTCCCAAAAGTCTGGAAACCCTGAGCAAAAAGTGGCATCTTGTAAGAGCTTTACATTGAACTTCAATAAGATGCCTGCCGGGGCCCTGGTGAAATAGACAGCCGAGCCATGGTTATGTGGTGATCAAACCCCACTGGGAGAATGGTAGCACCCAGCAGCCTATTGCTCTGATTCCTGGACATGTAAAAACGATCAAGTCGAGCTGCACTCACCCTAGCCCCAAAAACCTTCACCCACGTATACTGTCTTGTGTTTGGATGTTTAGTTCTCCAAACATCCACTAGGTCAAACTGATTAAAGATGTCCCTTAACACTCCCACTGACACTGAATGAGGCTCTTCCCCATTTCTGTCTTTTGTAAAATCCATTGTACAGTTCCAGTCACCTCCGATCACCAGCGTCTCCTCAGGCGCTACTTGTGAGAGTTCCTGTCTAAGACTCCCAAATAGAACCCCTCTTTCTCTCCTGTGTTAGGCGCATACACATTTATAAAGACAAAACACATGTTGTTAATTTCTGCTTTACCTACCCTACACACCTCCTTTGAGGAGCAAATTTTTACAGCCAGACCCGGTGCAAAAGGACTGCCACCCCTGCACTAAGATTTGTCCCATGGCTCAACACACTTGCCCCTTTCCACCAGAGCCCCCAATCAACTTCATTCACCACATCACTATGCGTCTCCTGCAGAAACAACACCTGTACTTGTTTATGTTTTACATATTCACTCAACACCTCCTCTTTCCCGCATCTCTGGCGCCATTTATATTGAGAGAGCCTACCCGAAGAGTCTCCATAAAGTGGGAGAAAAAGCCAGCAGAGAAATAGACCAATAGCAAAGCTCAAAAAAAGCCCCCAGTGTCAGTAGAAATTAAACATTTAAACAGTGTCTGAAGGTAAACCCAGCTACGCACTGTTGTGACCCACTTCCCTCAACCTAAACCGTTTCTTGGGTGAGAGGACACCATGCCCCTCATTTCTCATAGCATGTTGTACTGATCTTACAAACTTTCTAGGATCAGGAAAAAAAAGCCTCAAGATTAACTTTTTCCCCTTAGTCTCATTCAGGAACCTTGTCAGTTCTCTCAACGTGTACTTAGACCCCTCTGGTTGACTGGCTGTCAGCTCCAGGCCAATTGAAGAGGAGTCTGAAAAAATGCCTCCTCATCCTCTTCCTCAGACTCACTTTCCTCCTCTTCTCTATCTCCCACCCTGACCACCTGCCCTTTCTCTCTGGTTAGGGCCTCACCCAGCAACAGGCAACATTTCCATGGTGCCTTTGTCCACCCTTTCTTTTTCCTCTTGACACCCCTCCTCCTCCTCCCTAATCTCTTACACTTCCCCACTATACTCTCCTCATCCACTAGAATAACCTGACTAGACGCAGTATCATCTGCACCACCCTCCATAGCATGACTAGGGGCCAGTATCATCTACACCACCCTCCAGCATGACTAGGGCCAGCCTCAGCTACAACACCCTCCATAGCATGACTAGGGCCAGCCTCAGCTACTAGGCCCACCCTCCATAGCATGACTAGGGCCAGCCTCAGACTACAACACCCTCCATAGCATGACTAGAGCCAGCCTCAGCCTGACTACCACCCTCCATAGCATGTCTAGACCCAGCCTCAGCTACCCCACCATCTCTAGCCTGACTAGACCCAGCCTCAGCTACCCCACCATCTCTAGCCTGACTAGACCCAGCCTCATCTACACCACCATCTCTAGACTGACTAGGCCCAGCCTCTGCTGTCTGCATCTCCTTACCCCCTGCATTTTGACCTCGATTTCCCCCTTGCGCTCGTACCCTCCCTTGTCTATGGCCTTTATGTGGGCACGCAAAGCTCTTGTGCCCCCAAATCCCCACATTCAAACACCGTAGACTATCTGTGCTGGCAAAACCTGCATAGAGCCCTTCCCCATGCCTCACTTTAAAATGCACATTTAGCTGTTGCTCATTATTGTTCAGAAACATAAACACTTGCCTCCTGAATGAAACAACGTGCTTAACAGCATCTGCCTGAAAACCTGCTGACAGTACACGGAAACCGCTAGCAAACTTACCAAAACGACTCAGCTCTTTCCTAATTTGATCATCCGTAATAAACGGAGGCAAATTTGCCACTACAACTCTTGTTGAAGGGGTAGAGAGAGGTGAAATTGACACCAACACATCCCTTACAAATATTCCGCTAGCAATTAGCCTACCGACCAAATTAGCTCTTTTCATGAACACAACCACCGCCTTGTTCATTCTAGAAGCAGAATGTATAAACTCAGCTCCTACCTGTTCACCGACCATGAGCAGAACCTCCTCCACCTTAACTCCGTTCTCAGGAACACACCTGAAACCATGCTGAATCGACAGCGTCTCTTGCGCACTAGGCTGAGAAGCCATTGCGCACACTATACCTGCAACCCCCGGAATGTTACTCTGTCCTCTTCCACCCTAACTTTGAAAAAAGAAACTTTGGATACCGCTAAAAACAAATATTGCATTAACCCTCCACCATAGAAAATAACATGTAAAGAAAAGAATAGAATCAAGAAAGTTAGTTAGGATAGAGCTTTCCACACCAAACACTCAAACTCCAAAACACCCAGCATGCACCGAGAGAGAGAGAGAGAGAGAGAGAGAGAGAGAGACTTTTTGACTTTTGGTCTTTCTTTATTGAAACATTCTTAATTCATTTAAAACTCACCCCCCACTCCTAAAATAAAAAATAAATAAAAATATATCCTGTACTGCGTACATGTACCATACTCACCTTTCCATCTACCACATGATACAAATCACCATACACAAAAACCCTCTCCTACAACCGTATATCCAAAACATCTTCCCCAGCAATACAGACAGCCCCCCCAACACACCATATCTCCTCAAACATCTCCACACATTTGATCATTTTATAGAACTCAAACTCAACCCTAAGACGCGCAGAGACCATCCCATTAAACAGTAGTAAAGGGTCTGTTATCCCCCCACCTTTGACCCTGTTCCCCTCAGCACCGCAGAGTAAAACTCTGAGAGACCTGCTGTACTCAGCCTCTCCAGCTTCATGAGGAACAGCTGCCGGTCCAACCCTAATCCGCCAGCTCTCCTCAGCAGCGCGCATGCTGGTTCCCTCCAGCCAACATCAGTGTGGTACAGCAGTCTCTGCACCACCTTTAGTCGGAAAGCAGCCATCCTGCTCTCCAGTTGCACCAGGCCCTGTCCTCCTTTGTGGACGGTCATGTACAAAACTGCTGCCTTCAGCCAGTGATGTCCCGACCAAAAAAAATCCACCAGCTTGCATTGCAGGTCTGCAAGCAGACCGGCGGGGGGGTTGAGGACAGCCAGTTTATGCTACAAGGAAGATGCCACCAGGTTGTTGATTATCAGCACCCTCCCTCTATATGACACTTGGGACAGGAGCCCCCTCCACCTGGCCAGTCTTGACACCACTGCCTGTGTCAGCCGCTCCCAGTTCTTGCTGACCCACCTCTCCGAGCCCAGGTACACCCCCAACACTTTAAGCCCTTCACAACCCCACTGCAAACCCCCTGGAAGCAGAGGAGGAGCCCTATCCCCCATGCCCCACATAACAGAGCTTTGCTCTTTCCCAGTTTACCTTAGCTGATGAAGCTCCCTCGTACACCTTCAGACTGGTCTCTAGTTCCTGCATATCTTGCCCATCCCTGACCATCACAGAAACATCATCTGCATATGCTGAGACTGCAATTCCTGTCACCACATCCATGCCTGTCCAGCACCCCCGCAGTCTCCTGCGTAGCAGTCCTAAAAAGGCTCAATGGCTAGTGTGTACAGCTGCCCAGATAGAGGGCATCCTTGTCTAATGCCCCGTCTCACCCAGACTGGCCTACTGAGCCCCCTCCCACCTTAACCATACATGACGCCCCAGCATACAACAGCTTCACACAGGTCACAAAACTCTTCCCAAACCCAAACACAGACATCACATTAAACAGATACTCATGATCCACTCTATCAAAAGCCTTCTCTTGATCTAAAGAGACCAGTCCAAAGTTCACATTAGAACCTCTCGACAAGTCCAACATGTCCCTAATTAAGAACAAGTTGTCCGTGATTGAGCGTCCCGGTACACAATATGTCTGGTCCTTGTGTATTACAGAGTCCAGATGGGACTTCAGTCTGACCTTGGCAAAAATCTTGTAGTCCGCACAGAGTAATGCCACAGGCCTCCAGTTCTTAAGTTCACACAAGTCCCCTTTTTTGGGCAGGAGAGTCAGAGCCGCCCGACGGCAGCTCATCGGCAACTCTCCTACACAGACGCATTCTCGCAACACGCAAAAGAAATCCTGTCCAATTGTTCCCCAGAATTTTTTGTAAAATTCCACTGGAAGTCCATCAACCTGGGTTACTGCCTCTGCCAGTTCATGTGACAACAGAGGAATGTCCATTTCATCCCTCTGTGCCCGAGAGAGCTTAGGGAGTCCTGCGAACAAGACCTGAGCACACATAGGATCACACATTTCTGCCCTATACAATTCAGTATAAAACTCCACAGTCCGCTCCCGCATCTCCCCCACCACAGAGGTCACCCGCCCATCAGACAGCCGTAGACAATGCATACCCTTGGCTTCACTGCTCTGTCTTTCCAAACCAAAGAAGAAGGAGCTGGGAGCATCCATCTCCTTGAGCATGGAGAACCTAGCTCTTACAAGTGCTCCCTTTGCTTTAACCTGGAAAAAACTGCCCAGGTCCCTACGTACCCGGCTAAGTTAGCCTGGAGGCCTACATTGCCTTGCCCCACCATCTCTACCTCCATCTCACTAATACACCGCTCTAGTTCCCCCAATCCTCTCCTAGCCTCTGAGGATGAGAGAGCTGTGTACTGTTGACAGAAAAGCCGAATTTGCACTTTCCCCACATCCCACCACTGACTCAGAGACTCATACTCCTCTCTTCGCTGCCCCCATCTTTCCCAAAAGTCTGGAAACCTGAGCAAAAAGTGGCATCTTGTAAGAGCTTTACATTGAACTTCCAATAAGATGCCTGCCGGGGCCCTGGTGAAATAGACAGCCGAGCCATGGTTATGTGGTGATCCGAAAACCCCACTGGGAGAATGGTAGCACCCAGCAGCCAATTGCTCTGATTCCTGGACATGTAAAAACGATCAAGTCGAGCTGCACTCACCCTAGCCCCAAAAACCTTCACCCACGTATACTGTCTTGTGTTTGGATGTTTAGTTCTCCAAACATCCACTAGGTCAAACTGATTAAAGATGTCCCTTAACACTCCCACTGACACTGAATGAGGCTCTTCCCCATTTCTGTCTTTTGTAAAATCCATTGTACAGTTCCAGTCACCTCCGATCACCAGCGTCTCCTCAGGCGCTACTTGTGAGAGTTCCTGTCTAAGACTCCCAAATAGAACCCTCTTTCTCTCCCTGTGTTAGGCGCATACACATTTATAAAGACAAAACACATGTTGTTAATTTCTGCTTTAACAACAAGCAACCTACCCCTACACACCTCCTTTGAGGAGCAAATTTTTACAGCCAGACCCGGTGCAAAAGGACTGCCACCCCTGCACTAAGATTTGTCCCATGGCTCAACACACTTGCCCCTTTCCACCAGAGCCCCCAATCAACTTCATTCACCACATCACTATGCGTCTCCTGCAGAAACAACACCTGTACTTTTTTTTGTTTTACATATTCACTCAACACACTCCTCTTTCCCGCATCTCTGGCGCCATTTATATTGAGAGAGCCTACCCGAAGAGTCTCCAAAAGAAGTGGGAGAAAAGCCAGCAGAGAAATAGACCAATAGCAAAGCTCAAAAAGCCCCAGTGTCAGTAAGAAATTAAACATTTAAACAGTGTCTGAAGGTAAACCTTTACGCACTGTTATGACCCACTTCCTCAACCTAAACCGTTTCCTGGGTGAGAGTACACCATGCCCCTCATTTCTCATAGCATGTTGTACTGATCTTACAAACTTTCTAGGATCAGGAAAAAAAGCCTCAAGATTAACTTTTTTCCCCTTAGTCTCATTCAGGAACCTTGTCAGTTCTCTCAACGTGTACTTAGACCCCTCTGGTTGACTGGCTGTCAGCTCCGGGCCAATTGAAGAGGAGTCTGAAAAAAATAACTCCTCATCCTCTTCCTCAGACTCACTTTGCTCCTCCTCCTCTTCTCCCACCCTGACCACCTGCCCTTTCTCTCTGGTTAGGGCCTCACCCACAGCAACAGGCAACATTTCCATGGTGCCTTTGTCCACACCCTTTTTCTTTTTCCTCTTGACACCCTCCTCCTCCCCCCCTAATCTCTTACACTTCCCCACTATACTCTCCTCATCCACTAGAATAACCTGACTAGACGCAGTACCATCTGCACCACCCTCCATAGCATGACTAGGGCCAGCCTCAGCTACACCACCCTCCATAGCATGACTAGGGCCAGCCTCAGCTATACCACCCTCCATAGCATGACTCGGCCCAGCATCATCTGCACCACCCTCCATAGCATGTCTAGGCCCAGCCTCAGCTACCCCACCATCTCTAGCCTGACTAGACCCAGCCTCTGCTTCTCCACCATCTCTAGCCTGACTAGACCCAGCCTCTACTACGCTACCATCTCTAGCCTGACTAGACCCAGCCTCTGCTTCTCCACCATCTCTAGCCTGACTAGACCCAGCCTCATCTACACCAACATCTCTAGACTGACTAGGCCCAGCCTCTGCTGTCTGCATCTCCTTACCCCCTGCATTTTGACCTCGATTTCCCCCCCTTGCGCTCGTACCCTCCCCTTGTCTATGGCCTTTATGTGGGCACGCAAAGCTCTTGTGCCCCAAATCCCCACATTCAAAACACCGTAGACTATCTGTGCTGGCAAAACCTGCATAGAGCCCCTCCCCATGCCTCACTTTAAAATGCACATTTAGCTCTTGCTCATTATTGTTCAGAAACATAAACACTTGCCTCCTGAATGAAACAACGTGCTTAACGGCATCTGCCTGAAAACCTGCTGACAGTACACGGAAACCGCTAGCAAACTTACCAAAACGACTGAGCTCTTTCCTAATTTGATCATCCGTAATAAACGGAGGCAAATTTGCCACTACAACTCTTGTTGAAGGGGTAGAGAGAGGTGAAATTGACACCAACACATCCCTTACAAATATTCCGCTAGCAATTAGCCTACCGACCAAATTAGCCCTTTTCATGAACACAACCACAGCTTTGTTCATTCTAGAAGCAGAATGTATAAACTCAGCTCCTACCTGTTCACCGACCGCAAGCAGAACCTCCTCCACCTTAACTCCGTTCTCAGGAACACACCTGAACCCATGCTGTATAGACAGCGTCTCCTGCGCGCTAGGCTGAGAAGCCATTGCGCACACTAGACCCTCCAACCCCCAGGAACAGGAACGTTACTCTGTCCTCTTCCACCCTAACTTTGAAAAAAAAACTTTGGATACCGCTAAAAACAAATATTGCATTAACCCTCCACCATAGAAAATAACATGTAAAGAAAAGAATAGAATCAAGAAAGTTAGGATAGAGATTTCCACACCAAACACTCAAACTCCAAAAACACCCAGCATGCACCGAGAGAGAGAGAGAGAGAGAGAGCAAGAGAGAGAGAGAGAGAGAGAGAGAGAGAGAGATGGAAAGCCATAGGGACAGGTAGAGGCATAGGGATGCATTATAAATGGATGGTGGAAGTTGTAACGGTTAAAAGACTAGGAGTTCCAACATCCATTTTGTTCACTATACCTCTCCCTCTCCACCTTTCACACACATATACACACGCATGCATGCACAAAGGGAGGTGATATCTCTAATCGATGAGAAAGCTACACCACGGGAGCGATCGCACACACGGTGCTGGAACACACACATGACAAACACACCACAGACACACGTTCAGGTTTTCAATATCCTCTCTGACTGCAGTCCCACCTGGGTTCTAGGGTAGGCCGACGACCATGGAGGTGAAAGACAAACTACAGTGAAAAGCCTTTCACCTCACTACATGAGGGTTTACAGGGATCCACTAGCACAGGCAGGGTCCCTGACACACACCGACACACATGGATGCACACATTACGCACTATACGCTTCGGCACTCGGCGGTCCCATTCTGTGAGCTTGTGTTGCCGACCACTTTGCAGGTGGAGCAGTTGGTGCTCCTCGTCTTTTCCTCTTCACAATAACAGCACCTACAGTTGAACTGGCAGCTCGAGCAGGGCAGAAATAACACGTCGGAGCGTAATGATTTAAATGACCTGTGTCTCTATCAACCGTCCGTCCTTCAATCACAGAGAATAGAAGGAAATGATGAGTAATAAAGAGGAGATGAACTCATTTCTATGAGAGATATGTTTATCCTCTCTCACGTCCTCATTACAACACACACACACACGCACACACGCACACACGCGCACACGCGCACACGCGCACACGCGCACACGCACGCACGCACGCACGCACGCACGCACGCACGCACGCACGCACGCACGCACACACACACACACACACACACACACACACACACACACACACACACACACACACACACACAGATGGAGTAAATAAGTCATTGGAAATAAGAATTAGTTCATAACTGACTTGCCTAGTTAAATAAATACAACATTCATAAATATAAAATATTGTTCTACAGCTGTGATACTACACTGAAAACAAACCAGCCAGTCATCATCTCCCCCACACTGTTCTATACTGAGACTGCCTGCCTGATTTCAATGGTTTTGAATTACATTCAGTTTTTACTACAGCTGTTGAATGACACAGACCTCAATCTACCTTGTTCCTCACACCATCCAACTGATTTGGAACAGAGTCCCGTCAGAAGACTGGGGTGTCTACCTCCCACCTCTGTCACACACTCACACACTCCCTCCAGTTCTCTGAGCGCCGGCAGCAGAGAGATGAGAGACGTGGGGCTGCTCAGCATTCAGTCTCACTGTGCTACAGCTCAGTCTATTTTAGCCTAATGTTATTCTGAAGGGATCCTCTAGAGCTGTGGATCCCAAACTTTTTATAGTCCCGGACCCCTTCAAACACTCAACCTCCAGCTGTACCCCCTCTAGCACCAGGGTCAGCTGCATATCCCCTCTAGCACCAGGGTCAGCGCACTCTCAAATGTCTCATTGTAAGCCTGCCACACACATGGTATACGATACATTCATTAAACACAAGAATGTTTTTGTCACAACCCGGCTCGTGGGAAGTGACAAAGAGCTCTTATAGGACCAGGCAACAAATAATAATAGTATAATAATCAATAATTTTGCTCTTTATTTAGCCATCTTACATTAAAACCTTATATCTTCATCGAAAATTGGGAATTACTCAACGCAGTGAGAAGGGTGTGCTTGAAAGAATGCACATAGCTCTGCAATGTTGGCTTGTATTGGAGAGAGACTCAGTCTTAAATAATTTTCCACACACACAGTCTGTGCCTGTGTTTAGTTTTCATGCTAGTGAGGGCTGAGAATCCACTCTCACATAGGTATGTGGTTGCAAAGGGCATCAGTGTCTTAACAGTGCGATTTACCAAGGCAGGATACTCTGAGTGCAGCCCTATCCAGAAATCTGTCAGTAGCTTCTGATTTAAATAACATTTTCACAGAACCACTTGTTGCAATTTCAATGAGGCTCTCTTGTTCAGATATCGGTAAGTGGACTGAAGACAGGGCATGAAAAGCATAACAAATCCAGTTGTTTGTGTCATCCGTTTCGGGAAAGTACCTGCGTAATTGCGCACCCAACTCACTCAGGTGATTCACTATATCACATTTAACATTGTTCGTAAGCTTGAGTTCATTTGCGCACATAAAAATCAGACAATATGGAAAGACCTGTGTGTTGTCCTTGTTAATGCAGACAGAAAAGAGCTCCAACTTCTTAATCATAGCCTCAATTTTGTCCTTCACATTGAATATAGTTGCGGAGAGTCCCTGTAATCCTAGATTCAGATCATTCAGGCAAGAGAAAACATCACCCAGATTGGCTAGTCGTGTGAGAAACTCGTCATCATGCTTTAAGCTCATCACATTTTTTTTTTTAAATGTGTCAATACTTTGCACCTTGATAACCAGCACACTTCTGTATGTTGTAAAATCGTTACAGCTGTCAGGCATTTCCTTTGGCAGCAAGAGCCTCTTGGTGGATGCTGTAGTGCACCCAAGTGGCATCAGGAGCAACTGCTTGCACACCTTACAACTTCACTATGGCTCCCTGTTATGGCTTTTGCGCCATCAGTACAGATACCAACACATCTTGACCACCGAAGTCCATTTGATGTCACCTAGCTGTCCAGTACTTTAAAAATATCCTCTCATGTTGTCCTGGTTTCCAGTGGTTTGCAAAAGAGGATGTCTTCCTTAATTGACCCCCCATAAACGTAACAGACATATACCAGGAGCTGTGCCAGGCCCGCTACGTCTGTTGACTCATCCAGCTGTAACAGACATATACCAGGAGCTGTGCCAGGCCTGCCACATCTGTTGACTCATCTATCTGTAACGCATAGAATTCACTGGCTTGTATGCGAAGCAGTAATAGTTTCAAAACATCTCCTGCCATGTCACTGATGTGTCATGAAACAGTGTTGTTTGATGAAGACATTGTCTGTATAGTTTTTTTGGCCGCAGCAGCAGGAAGAATGAAGTCCTCCACAATAGTATGGGTCTTGCCTGTCCTAGCCACTTGGTAGCTCACCATATAAGACTCTTCTAGCCCCTTCTTATTAATGGTATCTGTTGCTTTTATACATGTCTTACTACTCAAAAGTCATCTTCATTCTCTCTCAAAACACTCCCGTGGCTTATTTTTCAAATTGCCATGTTGTGTTTAAATGTCTGCGCAAGAGTGAAGGTTTCATCGAGTTGTGAGATAGTACTTTTGCACATATGTGGCTGAGGAAAGGCCCTACTCCCAATATAAGTGAACCCCAAATCAATGTCGTTCTCATCATTTTTGCGCCTCTTTGATGGTCCAACGTCCCTGTCTGTTGTTCAGGGCTTCCCGGGTAAAGGGGGCAGTAGCTCTTCAGCTGCATCAGATTCACATCTGTCAGTGTCCATGCTAGCTGGGCTAACAACAAACGTAGAATTACTGATGCTAGCATTGGATGTGCTCGTGGAAGCAGAGCAACTTGTGTCGTCGACAGGTGCAGGTGTCGTACTGCTGGTAGTAACAGTACTACCAGTAGAGCTGGTATGTGTCTCTATGGACGAGGGCCTTACTTTTTTTTAACCATTTATCCATTTTGGAGCAAACGGAATGAGCAGCAGCTACGTTTGGCTACATACAGACTACATACCGTTAGTGGAATTCCCGCGAGAGAGTAACGGTTAATGTGATTGGATGTTAACTATTTGACAAGGCTACCTGTATTTGACATTGTGTGATTATTTCACTGAACACTAGATGGTTTAGTTTTATTTTGGCAGTGAAACGAGGCTACTCAGGCGAGAGAGAAAAAACTCACCCAAATGTATGGACCCGATGGAAAATACAAATGGACTGTTTGAAAATGTGAGGAAATGTTGTTGTTATTTGCTGTACCCATGACGGCATTGTGTGTCCCCCAGTTTGTGAATATCTGCTGTAGAACATGGAAAGCACCTCCTTCACATCTGTTCACTGGGGGAAATGAGGTTTGTGTGTGTGAGTGTGTTGTTTAAGGCTTCCTATAACTGTAAGGCACCAGGCTGAATGAACAGACACTGTTACATGTCCTCCTGTTCTGTCAAACACCATTGTCATGTCCGACCGTTGGCACCACTCCCTCCTCTCCCCTAGAGAGAGACACCAGCCTGAAGAGGGTCTTCACCCTGCTCCCTCT
>NC_068421.1:34593847-34636347 GCF_023373465.1 Oncorhynchus keta
CAGCCACACACTCCATCCAGCACTAGAACTGTTAGAGCAGCCACACACTCCATCCAGCACTAGAACTGTTAGAGCAGCCACACACTCCGTCCAGCACTAGAACTGTTAGAGCAGCCACACACTCCGTCCAGCACTAGAACTGTTAGAGCAGCCACACACTCTGTCCAGCACTAGAACTGTTAGAGCAGCCACACACTCCATCCAGCACTAGAACTGTTAGAGCAGCCACACACTCCATCCAGCACTAGAACTGTTAGAGCAGCCACACACTCTGTCCAGCACTAGAACTGTTAGAGCAGCCACACACTCTGTCCAGCACTAGAACTGTTAGAGCAGCCACACACTCTGTCCAGCACTAGAACTGTTAGAGCAGCCACATACTCTGTCCAGCACTAGAACTGTTAGAGCAGCCACACACTCTGTCCAGCACTAGAACTGTTAGAGCAGCCACACACTCTGTCCAGCACTAGAACTGTTAGAGCAGCCACATACTCTGTCCAGCACTAGAACTGTTAGAGCAGCCACACACTCTGTCCAGCACTAGAACTGTTAGAGCAGCCACACACTCCATCCAGCACTAGAACTGTTAGAGCAGCCACACACTCCGTCCAGCACTAGAACTGTTAGAGCAGCCACACACTCCATCCAGCACTAGAACTGTTAGAGCAGCCACACACTCCGTCCAGCACTAGAACTGTTAGAGCAGCCACACACTCCATCCAGCACTAGAACTGTTAGAGCAGCCACACACTCTGTCCAGCACTAGAACTGTTAGAGCAGCCACACACTCCGTCCAGCACTAGAACTGTTAGAGCAGCCACACACTCTGTCCAGCACTAGAACTGTTAGAGCAGCCACACACTCCATCCAGCACTAGAACTGTTAGAGCAGCCACACACTCCATCCAGCACTAGAACTGTTAGAACAGCCACACACTCTGTCCAGCACTAGAACTGTTAGAGCAGCCACACACTCTGTCCAGCACTAGAACTGTTAGAGCAGCCACACACTCTGTCCAGCACTAGAACTGTTAGAGAAGCCACACACTCCATCCAGCACTAGAACTGTTAGAGCAGCCACACACTCCATCCAGCACTAGAACTGTTAGAGCAGCCACACACTCTGTCCAGCACTAGAACTGTTAGAGCAGCCACACACTCTGTCCAGCACTAGAACTGTTAGAGCAGCCACACACTCTGTCCAGCACTAGAACTGTTAGAGCAGCCACACACTCTGTCCAGCACTAGAACTGTTAGAGCAGCCACACACTCCATCCAGCACTAGAACTGTTAGAGCAGCCACACACTCTGTCCAGCACTAGAACTGTTAGAGCAGCCACACACTCCATCCAGCACTAGAACTGTTAGAGCAGCCACACACTCCATCCAGCACTAGAACTGTTAGAGCAGCCACACACTCCATCCAGCACTAGAACTGTTAGAGCAGCCACACACTCCATCCAGCACTAGAACTGTTAGAACAGCCACACACTCTGTCCAGCACTAGAACTGTTAGAGCAGCCACACACTCTGTCCAGCACTAGAACTGTTAGAGCAGCCACACACTCTGTCCAGCACTAGAACTGTTAGAGAAGCCACACACTCCATCCAGCACTAGAACTGTTAGAGCAGCCACACACTCCATCCAGCACTAGAACTGTTAGAGCAGCCACACACTCTGTCCAGCACTAGAACTGTTAGAGCAGCCACACACTCTGTCCAGCACTAGAACTGTTAGAGCAGCCACAGCACTAGAACCATCCAGCACTAGAACTGTTAGAGCAGCCACACACTCTGTCCAGCACTAGAACTGTTAGAGCAGCCACACACTCCGTCCAGCACTAGAACTGTTAGAGCAGCCACACACTCTGTCCAGCACTAGAACTGTTAGAGCAGCCACACACTCCATCCAGCACTAGAACTGTTAGAACAGCCACACACTCTGTCCGGCACTAGAACTGTTAGAGCAGCCACACACTCCGTCCAGCACTAGAACTGTTAGAGCAGCCACACACTCCATCCAGCACTAGAACTGTTAGAGCAGCCACACACTCTGTCCAGCACTAGAACTGTTAGAGCAGCCACACACTCCGTCCAGCACTAGAACTGTTAGAGCAGCCACACACTCTGTCCAGCACTAGAACTGTTAGAGCAGCCACACACTCCATCCAGCACTAGAACTGTTAGAACAGCCACACACTCTGTCCGGCACTAGAACTGTTAGAGCAGCCACACACTCCGTCCAGCACTAGAACTGTTAGAGCAGCCACACACTCCATCCAGCACTAGAACTGTTAGAGCAGCCACACACTCCATCCAGCACTAGAACTAGAGTTAGTCCAGCAGAACCACACACTCCGTCCAGCACTAGAACTGTTAGAGCAGCCACACACTCTGTCCAGCACTAGAACTGTTAGAGCAGCCACACACTCCATCCAGCACTAGAACTGTTAGAGCAGCCACACACTCCATCCAGCACTAGAACTGTTAGAGCAGCCACACACTCTGTCCAGCACTAGAACTGTTAGAGCAGCCACACACTCTGTCCAGCACTAGAACTGTTAGAGCAGCCACACACTCTGTCCAGCACTAGAACTGTTAGAGCAGCCACACACTCTGTCCAGCACTAGAACTGTTAGAGCAGCCACACACTCTGTCCAGCACTAGAACTGTTAGAGCAGCCACACACTCTGTCCAGCACTAGAACTGTTAGAGCAGCCACATACTCTGTCCAGCACTAGAACTGTTAGAGCAGCCACACACTCTGTCCAGCACTAGAACTGTTAGAGCAGCCACACACTCTGTCCAGCACTAGAACTGTTAGAGCAGCCACACACTCCATCCAGCACTAGAACTGTTAGAGCAGCCACACACTCCATCCAGCACTAGAACTGTTAGAGCAGCCACACACTCCATCCAGCACTAGAACTGTTAGAGCAGCCACACACTCCATCCAGCACTAGAACTGTTAGAGCAGCCACACACTCCATCCAGCACTAGAACTGTTAGAGCAGCCACACACTCTGTCCAGCACTAGAACTGTTAGAGCAGCCACACACTCTGTCCAGCACTAGAACTGTTAGCAGCCACACACTCTGTCCAGCACAGAACCACACACTCCATCCAGCACTAGAACTGTTAGAGCAGCCACACACTCCATCCAGCACTAGAACTGTTAGAACAGCCACACACTCTGTCCAGCACTAGAACTGTTAGAGCAGCCACACACTCTGTCCAGCACTAGAACTGTTAGAGCAGCCACACACTCTGTCCAGCACTAGAACTGTTAGAGAAGCCACCCACTCCATCCAGCACTAGAACTGTTAGAGCAGCCACACACTCCATCCAGCACTAGAACTGTTAGAGCAGCCACACACTCTGTCCAGCACTAGAACTGTTAGAGCAGCCACACACTCTGTCCAGCACTAGAACTGTTAGAGCAGCCACACACTCCATCCAGCACTAGAACTGTTAGAGCAGCCACACACTCTGTCCAGCACTAGAACTGTTAGAGCAGCCACACACTCCGTCCAGCACTAGAACTGTTAGAGCAGCCACACACTCCGTCCAGCACTAGAACTGTTAGAGCAGCCACACACTCCATCCAGCACTAGAACTGTTAGAACAGCCACACACTCTGTCCGGCACTAGAACTGTTAGAGCAGCCACACACTCCGTCCAGCACTAGAACTGTTAGAGCAGCCACACACTCCATCCAGCACTAGAACTGTTAGAGCAGCCACACACTCTGTCCAGCACTAGAACTGTTAGAGCAGCCACACACTCCGTCCAGCACTAGAACTGTTAGAGCAGCCACACACTCTGTCCAGCACTAGAACTGTTAGAGCAGCCACACACTCCATCCAGCACTAGAACTGTTAGAGCAGCCACACACTCCATCCAGCACTAGAACTGTTAGAGCAGCCACACACTCTGTCCAGCACTAGAACTGTTAGAGCAGCCACACACTCTGTCCAGCACTAGAACTGTTAGAGCAGCCACACACTCCATCCAGCACTAGAACTGTTAGAGCAGCCACACACTCCATCCAGCACTAGAACTGGTCCTTCTGTGGCTCAGTTGGTAGAGCATGGCGCTTGTAACGCCAGGGTA
Organism: Oncorhynchus keta; assembly: GCF_023373465.1. NCBI lineage: Eukaryota > Metazoa > Chordata > Actinopteri > Salmoniformes > Salmonidae > Oncorhynchus > Oncorhynchus keta. The sequence goes on from NC_068421.1 coordinate 34,597,960, forward strand.
GTGGGTTCGATTCCCGGGACCACCCATACGTAGAATGTATGCACACATGACTGTAAGTCGCTTTGGATAAAGCGTCAGCTAAATGGCATTTTTTTTTTTTTTTTTTTTTTTACTGTTAGAGCAGCCACAGACTCCATCCAGCACTAGAACTGTTAGAGCAGCCACATACTCCATCCAGCACTAGAACTGTTAGAGCAGCCACACACTCAATCCAGCACTAGAACTGTTAGAGCAGCCACACACTCCATCCAGCACTAGAACTGTTAGAGCAGCCACACACTCCATCCAGCACTAGAACTGTTAGAGCAGCCACACACTCTGTCCAGCACTAGAACTGTTAGAGCAGCCACACACTCTGTCCAGCACTAGAACTGTTAGAGCAGCCACACACTCTGTCCAGCCCTAGAACTGTTAGAGCAGCCACACACTCTGTCCAGCCCTAGAACTGAACTGAACTCCCCTTCCCTCTCCCTCTTTTTCTCTTCCTTCCTCCCCCTCTCTACCCCTCTTTCCTACCCTCTCTCTCTGTTCTTCTTAGCGTCCCCATCCAGGCAGGAGCTTGAGAGACATAGTCTGATGTAATGTAGCCAGCAGTACTATCACATGCCTTTGAAACAAGGCACACAGCAGAGTGCAGAGAAAATCTGCTTTCATCAAAACTCTGTTACCTCATTCTGTCTCTCAAAACACGAGAACAGAAGAAGGGTGAACAAAGAGAAGGGAGGAGAAAGAAAGAAAGAAAGAAAGAAAGAAAGAAAGAAAGAAAGAAAGAAAGAAAGAAAGAAAAAAAAAGAAAGAAAGAAAGAAAGAGGAGATCAATGTTGTGATGCAAGCAGAGGTTGGGCAGAAGAGTCATACAGATCAGACCCCACCATGTTCCTCCACTGTACCAGACACAGAATGGCGGCAGCAGCTCCAGTCTCCAACTCCCAGTCGCCCGCTCCCAGTCTCCTGCTCCCAGTCTCGTGCTCCCAGTCTCCTGCTCCCAGTCGCCCGCTCCCAGTCGCCAACTCCCAGTCTCCTGCTCCCAGTCGCCAACTCCCAGTCTCCCGCTCCCAGTCTCCAACTCCCAGTCTCCAACTCCCAGTCTCCAACTCCCAGTCGCCCGCTCCCAGTCGCCAACTCCCAGTCTCCTGCTCCCAGTCGCCAACTCCCAGTCTCCCGCTCCCAATCTCCAACTCCCAGTCTCCAACTCCCAGTCTCCCGCTCCCAGTCTCCAACTCCCAGTCGCCCGCTCCCAGTCTCCTGCTCCCAGTCGCCAACTCCCAGTCTCCTGCCCCCAGTCTCCAACTCCCAGTCGCCAACTCCCAGTCTCCAACTCCCAGTCTCCAACTCCCAGTCGCCCGCTCCCAGTCGCCAACTCCCAGTCTCCTGCTCCCAGTCGCCAACTCCCAGTCTCCCGCTCCCAGTCTCCAACTCCCAGTCGCCCGCTCCCAGTCTCCCGCTCCCAGTCTCCCGCTCCCAGTCGCCCGCTCCCAGTCTCCCGCTCCCAGTCTCCTGCTCCCAGTCTCCAACTCCCAGTCGCCCGCTCCCAGTCTCCTGCTCCCAGTCTCCAACTCCCAGTCGCCCGCTCCCAGTCTCCCGCTCCCAGTCGCCCGCTCCCAGTCTCCCGCTCCCAGTCGCCCGCTCCCAGTCTCCCGCTCCCAGTCTCTCGCTCCCAGTCTCCCTCTCCCAGTCTCCCTCTCCCAGTCTCCCGCTCCCAGTCTCCCGCTCCCCGCCTGCTCCCAGTCTCCCGCTCCCAGTCGCCCGCTCCCAGTCGCCCGCTCCCAGTCGCCCGCTCCCAGTCTCCCGCTCCCAGTCTCTCGCTCCCAGTCTCCCGCTCCCAGTCTCCCGCTCCCCTCCTGCTCCCAGTCTCCCGCTCCCAGTCCCCGCTCCCAGTCGCCCGCTCCCAGTCGCCCGCTCCCAGTCTCCCGCTCCCAGTCGCCCGCTCCCAGTCTCCTGCTCCTAGTCGCCCGCTCCCAGTCTCCCGCTCCCAGTCGCCCGCTCCCAGTCACCCGCTCCCAGTCGCCCGCTCCCAGTCTCCTGCTCCCAGTCTCCCGCTCCCAGTCGCCCGCTCCCAGTCTCCCGCTCCCAGTCGCCCGCTCCCAGTCGCCCGCTTCCAGTCTCCTGCTCCCAGTCGCCCGCTCCCAGTCTCTCGCTCCCAGTCTCCCGCTCCCAGTCTCCCGCTCCCAGTCTCCCGCTCCCCTCCTGCTCCCAGTCTCCCGCTCCCAGTCTCCCGCTCCCAGTCGCCCGCTCCCAGTCTCCCGCTCCCAGTCTCCTGCTCCCAGTCTCCAACTCCCAGTCCCCCGCTCCCAGTCTCCTGCTCCCAGTCTCCAACTCCCAGTCGCCCGCTCCCAGTCTCCCGCTCCCAGTCGCCCGCTCCCAGTCTCCCGCTCCCAGTCTCTCGCTCCCAGTCTCCCTCTCCCAGTCTCCCGCTCCCAGTCTCCCGCTCCCCTCCTGCTCCCAGTCTCCCGCTCCCAGTCCCCCGCTCCCAGTCGCCCGCTCCCAGTCTCTCGCTCCCAGTCTTCCTCTCCCAGTCTCCCACTCCCCTCCTGCTCCCAGTCTCCCGCTCCCAGTCCCCCGCTCCCAGTCGCCCGCTCCCAGTCTCCCTCTCCCAGTCTCCCGCTCCCAGTCTCCCGCTCCCCTCCCGCTCCCAGTCTCCTGCTCCCAGTCGCCCGCTCCCAGTCGCCCGCTCCCAGTCGTCCGCTCCCAGTCTCCTGCTCCCAGTCGCCCGCTCCCAGTCTCCCGCTCCCAGTCGCCCACTCCCAGTCTCCTGCTCCCAGTCGCCCGCTCCCAGTCTCCTGCTCCCAGTCTCCCGCTCCCAGTCGCCCGCTCCCAGAGTCCCGCTCCCAGTCGCCCGCTTCCAGTCTCCTGCTCCCAGTCGCCCTTTCCCAGTCTCCCGCTCGCAGTCTCTCGCTCCCAGTCTCCCGCTCCCAGTCTCCCGCTCCCAGTCTCCCGCTCCCAGTCTCCTGCTCCCAGTCTCCCGCTCCCCTCCTGCTCCCAGTCTCCCGCTCCCAGTCTCCCGCTCCCCTCCCGCTCCCAGTCGCCCGCTCCCAGTCGCCCGCTCTCAGTCGCCCGCTCCCAGTCTCCCGCTCCCAGTCTCCTGCTCCCAGTCTCCCGCTCCCCTCCTGCTCCCAGTCTCCCGCTCCCAGTCTCCCGCTCCCCTCCTGCTCCCAGTCTCCCGCTCCCAGTCGCCCGCTCCCAGTCTCCCGCTCCCAGTCGCCCGCTTCCAGTCTCCTGCTCCCAGTCGCCCGCTCCCAGTCTCCCGCTCCCAGTCTCTCGCTCCCAGTCTCCCGCTCCCAGTCTCCCGCTCCCAGTCTCCCGCTCCCAGTCTCCTGCTCCCAGTCTCCCGCTCCCCTCCTGCTCCCAGTCTCCCGCTCCCAGTCTCCCGCTCCCAGTCTCCCGCTCCCCTCCTGCTCCCAGTCTCCCGCTCCCAGTCGCCCGCTCCCAGTCGCCCGCTCCCAGTCTCCCGCTCCCAGTCGCCCGCTCCCAGTCTCCCGCTCCCAGTCGCCCGCTCCCAGTTGCCAACTCCCAGTGTCCTGCTCCCAGTCGCCAACTCCCAGTCGCCAACTCCCAGTCTCCCGCTCCCAGTCTCCCGCTCCCCTCCTGCTCCCAGTCTCCTGCTCCCAGCCCCCCGCTCCCAGTCTCCCGCTCCCAGTCTCCTGCTCCCAGTCGCCCGCTCCCAGTCTCCCGCTCCCAGTCGCCCGCTCCCAATCTCCCGCTCGCAGTCTCTCGCTCCCAGTCTCCCGCTCCCAGTCTCCCGCTCCCAGTCTCCCGCTCCCAGTCTCCTGCTCCCAGTCTCCCGCTCCCCTCCTGCTCCCAGTCTCCCACTCCCAGTCTCCCGCTCCCCTCCCGCTCCCAGTCGCCCGCTCCCAGTCGCCCGCTCTCAGTCGCCCGCTCCCAGTCTCCCGCTCCCAGTCTCCTGCTCCCAGTCTCCCGCTCCCCTCCTGCTCCCAGTCTCCCGCTCCCAGTCTCCCGCTCCCCTCCTGCTCCCAGTCTCCCGCTCCCAGTCGCCCGCTCCCAGTCTCCCGCTCCCAGTCGCCCGCTTCCAGTCTCCTGCTCCCAGTCGCCCGCTCCCAGTCTCCCGCTCCCAGTCTCTCGCTCCCAGTCTCCCGCTCCCAGTCTCCCGCTCCCAGTCTCCCGCTCCCAGTCTCCTGCTCCCAGTCTCCCGCTCCCTCCTGCTCCCAGTCTCCCGCTCCCAGTCTCCCGCTCCCAGTCTCCCGCTCCCCTCCTGCTCCCAGTCTCCCGCTCCCAGTCGCCCGCTCCCAGTCGCCCGCTCCCAGTCTCCCGCTCCCAGTCGCCCGCTCCCAGTCTCCCGCTCCCAGTCGCCCGCTCCCAGTTGCCAACTCCCAGTGTCCTGCTCCCAGTCGCCAACTCCCAGTCGCCAACTCCCAGTCTCCCGCTCCCAGTCTCCCGCTCCCCTCCTGCTCCCAGTCTCCTGCTCCCAGCCCCCCGCTCCCAGTCTCCCGCTCCCAGTCTCCTGCTCCCAGTCGCCCGCTCCCAGTCTCCCGCTCCCAGTCGCCCGCTCCCAATCTCCCGCTCCCAATCTCCCGCTCCCAGTCTCCCACTCCCAGTCTCCCGTTCCCAAACCGCTCCCCGCCTGCTCCTCATCTCCTGCTGTTCTCCTCAGAACAGTCAGCTCTGCTAGGCGACTGTGTGCATAGAGAGTCCGTCTGGGAGATAAGGAGCTAAATATAACCAGCTGGCACATACAGTGACAGAGTCAACACCCCTCACTGATACTAACTCCCTGTATCTCCATGGCCATTCTAAACAAGGCAGTGCTATTGTTGAAGGTGTCCCCTATCTATAACGCTTTGTGTGTGTGTGTGTGTGTGTGTGTGTGTGTGTGTGTGTGTGTGTGTGTGTGTGTGTGTGTGTGTGTGTGTGTGTGTGTGTGTGTGTGTGTGTGTGTGTGTGTGTGTGTGTGTGTGTGTGTGTGTGTGTGCGTGCGTGCGTGTGTGCGTGGTGGCATAGTTTAAAGTGACTAGTGATACATTTATTACACCAAATGTTTAATTATTAAAGTGGCTAGAGATTTGAGTCAGTATGTCGGCAGCAGCCACTCAATGTTAGTGATGTCTGTTTAACAGTCTGATGGCCTTGAGATAAAAGCTGTTTTTCAGTCTCTCGGTTCCAGCTTTCATGCACCTGTACTGACCTCGCCTTCTGGATGATAGCGGGGTGAACAGGCAGTGGCTCGGGTGGTTGTTGTCCTTGATGATCTTTATGGCCTTCCTGTGACATCGGGTGGTGTAGGTGTCCTGGAGGTCAGGTAGTTTGCCCCTGGTGATGCATTGTGCAGACCTCACTACCCTCTGGAGAGCCTTACAGTTGTGGACAGAGCAGTTGCTGTACCAGGCGGTGATACAGCCTGACAGGATGCCCTTGATTGTGCATCTGTAAAAGTTTGTGAGTGTTTTTGGTGACAAGCCGAATTTCTTCAGCCTCCTGAGGTTAAGAGGCGCTGTTGCGCCTACTTCAACACGCTGTCTGTGTGGGTGGACCATTTCAGTTTGTCTGTGATGTTTATGCCGAGGAACTTTCCACCTTCTCCATTACTGTCCCGTCAATGTGGATAGGGAGGTGCTCCCTCTGATCGTGGACTTCTGTTTCCTGAAGTCCACGATCATCTCCTTTGTTTTGTTGACGTTGAGTGTGAGGCTATTTTCCTGACACCACACTCCGAGGGCCCTCACCTCCTCTCTGTAGGCCGTCTCGTCGTTGTTGGTAATCAAGCCTACCACTGTAGTGTCGTCTGCAAACTTGATGATTGAGTTGGAGGCGTGCATGGCCACGCAGTCATGGGTGAACAGGGAGTACAGGAGAGGGCTGAGAACGCACCCTTGTGGGGGCCCAGTGTTGAGGATCAGCGGGGTGGAGATGTTGTTTCCTACCCTCACCACCTGGGGGGCGGCCCGTCAGGAGGTCCAGGACCCAGTTGCACAGGGCGGGGTCGAAACCCAGGGTCTCGAGCTTAATGACGAGTTTGGAGGGCACTATGGTGTTAAATCCTGAGCTGTAGTCGATGAACAGCATTCTCACATAGGTATTCCTCTTGTCCAGATGGGTTAGGGCAGTGTGCAGTGTGATTGCGATTGCGTCGTCTGTGGACCTATTGGGGCGGTAAGCAAATTGGAGTGGGTCTAGGGTGTCAGGTAGGGTGGAGGTAATATGATCCTAGTCTCTCAAAGAACTTCATGATGACGGAGGTGAGTGCTACGGTGAGTGCTATGAGTCATTTAGCTCAGTTACCTTAGCTTTCTTTGGAACAGGAACAATGGTGGCCCTCTTGAAGCATGTGGGGACAGCAGACTGGGATAAGGATTGATAGAATATGTCCGTAAACACACCAGCCAGCTGGTCTGCACATGCTCTGAGGACGCGGCCGGGGATGCTGTCTAGGCCGGCAGCCTTGCGAGGGTTAACACATTTAAACACTTTACTCACGTTAGCTGCAGTGAAGGAGAGTCCACATGTTTTGGTAGCGGGCCGTGTCTTTGGCACTATATTGTCCTCAAAGCGAGCAAAGAAGTTGTTTAGTTTGTCTGGGAGCAGGACATTGTGGTCCGCGGCGGGGCTGGTTTTCTTTTTGTAGTCCATGATTTACTGTAGACCCTGCCACATACCTCTCTTGTCTGAGCCGTTGAATTGCGACTCTACATTGCCTCTATACTGACACTTAGCTTGTTTGATTACCTTGCGGAGGGAATAGCTACACTGTTTGTATTCGGTTATGTTTCCCGTCGCCTTGCCCTGATTAAAAGCAGTGGTATGTGCTTTCAGTTTTGCACGAATGCTGCCATCAAACCACGGTTTCTGGTTGGGGAAGGTTTTAATAGTTGCTGTGGGTACAACATCTCCTATGCGCTTGCTAATAAACTCAATTACCGAATCAGCGTATTCATCAACGTTATTGTCCGACGCTATGCAGAACGTATCCCGTGATCTAAGCAATCTTGAAGCGTGTAATCAGATCGACCGGACCAGCGTTGAACAGACCTGAGCATGGGCGTTTCCTGTTTTAGTCTATAGGCAGGGAGCAACAAAATGGAGTCGTGGTCAGATTTTCCGAAAGGAGGGCGGGGCAGGGCTTTGTATGCGTCGCAGAAGTTAGAGTAACAATGGTCCAGGATTTTTTCTGCCCGGGTAGCGCATTCGATGTGCTGATAAAATTTAGGGAGTCTTGTTTTCAGATTATCCTTGTTAAAATCCCCAGCTACAATGAATGCAGCCTCAGGATATGTGGTTTCCAGTTTACATAGAGTCCAATGAAGTTCATTCAGGGCCATCGATGTGTCTGCTTGGGGGGGCATATATACGGCTGTGATTATAATCGAATTCTTATAATCGAATTCTCTTGGTAGATGGTAGATGGTAGATGCGGTCGACATGTGATTATAAGGAATTCTAGGTCAGGTGAGGAAAAGGAGTTCCTGTATGTTGTTATGATCACACCATGTCTCATTAATCATAAGGCATACCCCCCGCCCTTCTTCTTACCAGAGAGATGTAGCGACTCCGATAGCGTGTCTCGAGTGAGCCACGTTTCCGTGAAACAAAGAACGTTACAGTCTCTGATGTCTCTCTGGAAGGCAACCCTTGCTCGAATTTCGTCTACCTTGTTGTCAAGAGACTGGACATTGGCGAGCAGTACGCTCGGGAGCGATGCGCGATGTGCCCGTCTACAGAGCCTGACCAGAAGACATCTCCGTCTGCCCCTTCTGCGGCGCCGTTGTTTTGGATCGCCGGCTGGGATCCGATCCATTATCCTGGGTGGTGGTCCAAACAGAGGATCCGCTTTGGGAAAGTCGTTTTCCTGGTTGTAATGTTGGTAAGTTGATGTTGCTCTTATATCAATAGTTCCTCCCGGCTGTATGTAATAAGACTTAAGATTTCCTGGGGTAAAAGTATAAGAAACAAAATACTGCATAGTTTCCTAAGAACGCAAAGCGAGGCGGCCATCTCTGTCGGCGCCGGTTGTGTGTGTGTGTGTGTGTGTGTGTGTGTGTGTGTGTGTGTGTGTGTGTGTGTGTGTGTGTGTGTGTGTGTGTGTGTGTGTGTGTGTGTGTGTGTGTGTGTGTGTGTGTGAACTGAAACAATGGCTCTCTCCTCTCAATGTATTTATATGTGAATACAATAGTGTGGAATTGTTCTCTTTTCTTGAAGGTGTTCCCTGCACATTGTCACTTTACTGCTGAAGGACAGCGCAAGGACACATTGCAACCAGCACACAATGTGAATGCGGTGCTTTTGAAGATTCCCCTCTGTGTGTCTGGGCAGCGAGGGAGGGAGGGAGAGAGGGATGGTTGACAAGGAGCATCATTACCATACAGTAGACATAGGATTACAGCTAAATGGACTTCTCCCTGAGGAGGTGACACCACACCCCCACAGCAGAGGAGAGCAGCACCTCCATCAGAGGTTAATGAGGCAGTAATTAGTGTTGTTCTGGAGCAAACAGGGCAGCATTGAGATGCACACTTCATACACTGCATCAAACCACAGTTCTACTACTATCTAACCCCCTGCCTCCTGCATACACACTACAGAGGCAACTAAGGGTATGCGTGTGTGCGTGTGCATGTGTGCGTGTGTGTGTGTGTGTGTGGTGTGTGTGCGTGTGTGCGTGCGTGTGCGCGCACACGCGCACGTGTGGTGTGTGTGTTATATAGAGAGCATAGAGGCATTTAGAGTGTGTCTGCACTAGAGGTCTTCATGGATCCACCTGTACCTGAATACCCGAGACCTGATCCGGGACCCAAGCAGGTCCGGATCCAGAATTCTAAATAATGTGACGGGTCTGGGTCGGATCTGATTGTCACGGGTCTCACATGTAATTTCAACTGACTTGTCTGGAACGACCCATACAGATCAGAACACAACTGCTGTAGTAGAGAGAGCGAGCGAGCGAGAGAGAGAGAAGTTTATAATTTACGCTGCTGCTCTTTGCTTTTCACGAGAGAGTGGTGTACGTAACATGTTGTTGTTGGCCAATCATAAGTCACCAAAGCGGCAATAGGCTGCAGTCATAAAGCTTCCACAGGTGGGGCAGAAATGAGGAGATATCTAATTACTGAAAAAGGGAATTAAAATGATGGAATTCAAAGTTAAAGGATAGGTAGGATAGGCTGCTACTTCATATTCTGAATGGAGTCAGTTGTTGTTCTTTGTAATTGTAGGAAGAGAAAGATAATGTAGCATCAATTAGCCTAGCTTGCTGCTAGCTAGGTAGCATAAATATCTTCTCCCGGTTTAAAGCAGCAAAGACAGGTACTAAGTAATCATGTTGAATGATAAATAACCAAGCTATGGCAGCTTTTAGTCGACTATAGCGCAAGTCGGCTTGGTTGGTTGCTGTCTCTCGTCTCTCCCTCCCTATTCCCTGTTCCGTGTCACTCGGTAACAGTAGCGTACACACACAGCACGGCCTCTGCTAGAAAGTCACCTCTCTTTAACTTAAAATTAGCTTAAAAATGTACTTTTCTGCTGCTTCCCTCACTCGGATTGGACCGAGTCTGGATCCTACCAGGTCTATACAGAACAGGTTTAGTTTTCCTCGGGTCCGTTCGGAATGGGTCTCCATGGAAAGCCCCAGGTCCAATTCGAAACGGGTTTCTATATTTTACTTTTTGGTCCCGCCTCTAGTCTGCAGCTATATGAGTGTATAACAGGGAGACAGGGTGTGTAGAGCGAGAAAGACAGAAAAAGACAGAAAGAGGGAGAGAGTGTAGAAACAAGATAAGTATTTGTGTGCCTCTGTAGAGAAGGGAAATGGAGAAGTGTTTCATTAATTTTTCAGATGACAGACAAAGCAATTAACGGTCATCATGCTGAGAGAGAGAGAGAGAGAGAGAGAGAGAGAGAGAGAGAGAGAGAGAGAGAGAAAGAGAGAGAGGAAAAGAGAGAGAGAGAGAGGGAAAGAGAGAGAGAGAGGAAAGGAGAGAGAGAGAAAGAGAGAGAGAGAGAGGAAAGAGAGAGAGAGAGAAAGAGGAAAAAAGAGAGAGGGAAAGAGAGAGAGAGAGAGGGGAGAGAGAGAGAGAGAGAGAGAGAGAGAGAGAGAGAGAGAGAGAGAGAGAGAGGAAAGAGAGAGAGGGAAAGAGAGAGAGGAGAGAGAGAGAGAGAGAGAGAGAGAGAGAGAGAGAGAGAGAGGAAAAGAGAGAGAAGGAAAGAGAGAGAGAGAGAGAGAGAGAGAGAGAGAGAGAGAGAGAGAGAGAGAGGAAAAAGAGAGAGAGGGAAAGATAGAGAGAGAGAGGGGAAAAGAGAGAGAGAGAGAGAGAGGGAAAGAGAGAGAGGGGGGACAGTGGTACAGAGAAATAATACAGAACACATGTACATTTACCTCGCTTCTCTCTCTCCCCGTCTCTCTCTTTCTCACCCTGTCTCTCTCTCTATCTCACCCTTTCCCTCTCTCACCCCGTCTCTCTCTCTCTATCTCACCCTTTCTCTCTCTCACCCATCTCTCTCTATCTCTCTCACCCCGTCTCTCTCTCTATCTCACCCTTTCTCTCTCTCAACCGTCTCTCTCTCTATCTCTCTCACCCCGTCTCTCTCTCTATCTCACCCTTTCTCTCTCTCAATCCTCTCTCTCTAGCTCTCTCACCCTGTCTCTCTCTCTATCTCACCCTTTCTCTCTCTCACACCGTCTCTCTCTATCTCTCTCACCCGTCTCTCTCTATCTCTCTCACCCGTCTCTCTCTCTATCTCACCCTGTCCCTATCTCTCTCACCCTGTTTCTCTCTCTCTCACCCTCTCTCTATCTCTCTCTCCCCCGTCTCTCTCTTTCTCACCCTGTCTCTCTCTCTATATCACCCTTTCTCTCTCTATCTCTCACCCTGTTTCTCTCTCTCTCACTCGTCTCTCTCTATCTCTCTCACAACGTCTCTCTCTCTAGCCTCTACTACAATATTGAAAATCCTCCAGCGTTTCAGCCAAATTTGAGCTGCCTGCTTACTACTAAAACAGTGTTTAACCTTCTGTCTCCCCCTCCCTCATTCCCTCCCTCATTCCCTCCCTCATTCCCTCTCTCTCTCTCTCTCTCTCTCTCTCTCTCTCTCTCTCTCTCTCTCTCTCTCTCTCTCTCTCTCTCTCTCTCTCTCTCCCTCTCTCCCTCCCTCATTCCCTCTCTCTCTCTCTCTCTCTCTCACTCTCTCTCTCTCTCCCTCATTCCATCCCTCTCTCTCTCTCTCCCTCCCTCATCCCCTCCCTCTCTCTCTCTCTCTCTCTCTCTCTCTCTCTCTCTCTCTCTCTCTCTCTCTCTCTCTCTCTCACTCCATCCATTTCTCCTTTCCTCTAAGGGAAATTAGGGAATGAACCATGGGTTCCCTAAGGACGTCACAAATAGAACGTAATCTCAACCAATCAGATGATAGATCTGATTAACCACTTAAACCAACTATGTACAGAGGAGAGCTGATGGGGAGAGAAAGAGATTAAATAAACATGCAAAGAAGAGAAGAAGCGAGATTGAAGATGAAGAAAGACAACTGGATGAAGAGAGACAATTGAAGAGAGGAAAGAGGCAGGAGAAAAGAACAGAGCGAAGGACAAGTCATTATTCTCAGAGATCAGCCTGTCATCTCACTCATATCCCCCCCACCTCTCCTCGGTCGCCTATAGCCTTCTAGTCTCTGCTCTACTCCTCCTTTTCTCCTCCTCGTCACCATCTGTCTCCCTCTCTCTCTGTCAGAATGCTGATCCATATTCCAGGGTTTTTTAGTAACAATAGAAGCAGTTGTAAATAATCCTACAGAGAATGACATGTTCCCCAGGCCAACACACACCACACACTACACACACGCGCACAAGCACGCACGCACGCACACACACACACACACACAACCACTGCAACAGTAAACACTCCACACATTGCCTGAAAGAGAGAGAGGAGAAACGAGAGAGAGGGAGGGGAAACGAGAGGGAGGGAGGAGAAACGAGAGAGAGGGAAGAGAAATGAGAGAGAGGGAGGAGAAACGAGAGAGAGGGAGGAGAAACGAGAGGGAGGGAGGAGAAATGAGAGAAAGGGAGGAGAAATTTACATTTACATTTTACATTTACATTTAAGTCATTTAGCAGACGCTCTTATCCAGAGCGACTTACAAATTGGTGCATTCACCTTATGACATCCAGTGGAACAGCCACTTTACAATAGTGCCTCTAAATCTTTTAGGGGGGGTGAGAAGGATTACTTATCCTATCCTAGGTATTCCTTAAAGAGGTGGGGTTTCAGGTGTCTCCGGAAGGTGGTGATTGACTCCGCTGTCCTGGCGTCGTGAGGGAGTTTGTTCCACCATTGGGGGGCCAGAGCAGCGAACAGTTTTGACTGGGCTGAGCGGGAACTGTACTTCCTCAGTGGTAGGGAGGCGAGCAGGCCAGAGGTGGATGAACGCAGTGCCCTTGTTTGGGTGTAGGGCCTGATCAGAGCCTGGAGGTACTGAGGTGCCGTTCCCCTCATGAGAGAGAGAGAGAAGAAATGAGAGAGAGGGAGGAGAAATGAGAGAGAGGGAGGAGAAACGAGAGAGAGGGAGGAGAAACGAGAGAGAGGGAGGAGAAACGACGCGAGAGGGAGGAGAAACGAGAGAGAGAGAAAAGCAGCTAAAAGGAGGTGTAAATTACAATACCAGATGCATGCTGGTCTCCTGCAGAGTGCAGAAATCAGTGCGAATATGTATTCAGCTGCTGCTTCCTCTCCTTCTGTCCCACACTTTGTTCCTCTCACTGTGTTCCTCTCTATCTCTCTCTCTTTATCTTTCTCTCTCTCTCTCTCTCTCTCTCTCTCTCTCTCTCTCTCTCTCTCTCTCTCTCTCTCTCTCTCTCTCTTTATCTTTCTCTCTCTCTCAAAGGAAGCAGGCTTGCAGAGGATTGGCACCAACCATAGGAGCTCACGTAAGCAGGTGAGAGAAGAGGAGATGATGGAGAGGAAGAGAGAGAGGGGACAGGAATGTAGATGCCTAAGGGACAAACACACCCTTATAGATGGAAAGAGAGCAAGAAAGGCTAGCCTTCACTCAGGTTCTAAAGAGATAGATTTAGAGAGCAGAGCTGCCACACACATCTATCCCTGTCTCTCCCTCTTTCATGTGTTATATTTCCCTCTCTCCCTACCATCCCTCTGTCCCTCTCTCTCTCTCTTTCACCCTCTCCAACACTATCACAGAGAGAGAGAGAGAGAGAGAGAGAGAGAGAGAGAGAGAGAGAGAGAGAGAGAGAGAGAGAGAGAGAGAGAGAGAGAGAGAGAGAGAGAGAGAGAGAGAGAGAGAGAGAGAGAGAGAGAGAGAGAGAGAGAGAGAGAGAGAGAGAGAGAGAGAGAGAGAGAGAGAGAGAGAGAGAGAGTGAGAGAGAGAGAGAGAGAGAGAGAGAGAGAGAGAGAGAGAGAGAGAGAGAGAGAGAGAGAGAGAGAGAGAGAGACAGAGAGACCATCATGCTCATTGGTGTAGTACAGCAGTGTCTAAGTGGCCGTTAAGTAAACATACAGTAGCTAAAAACTCTCAGAACTATTTGGGCCTGTCCCTGTACCCATGACATCTTGATGAGGTCTTTTCTAGTGCTTTATAATGGGGAATCATAGAGCTGCTACACAGTTAGGACTCTACACGAGGACACCAGCCAACACATCCCAGACAGGGATAGCAAGGGATAACAGGAGGAGTGGTTAAACACGCCTTTCTCTCCTCTCTTCTCCTTTTCTCTCCTCTACTTCCCATTCCTCCTATCCTGAAGAATCGTTCTTTTCCTCTCCTCAATCCCTTTCCCTCTTCTACCCATCTCTGTGCCCTGGAGGCGTGGTGCAGGTGTGCTGAAGGGTATTGTGATGATGGGTTTATTGATCAGCTGATGGTGTAGAGAGGTAGAGTGATTATAGCCCTGGGTGAAAAGGACTCAGCTGATACAGAGAGACGAGGGAATCACACATTGATAACATACCCTAACTGCACTATTTCAAGTGGAACTGACAGCGTTTTAACTACTTTGCAGATCACAGGAGGTTGGTGGCACCTTAATTGGGGAGGACGGGCTCTTGGTAATGGCTGGAGCGGAATGGTATAAATACATCAAACACATGGTTTCCATCTGTTTGATGCCATTCCATTCGCTCCGTTCCAGCCATTATTATGAGCCGTCCTCCCCTCAGCAGCCTCCACCGTTGCAGATATGAAACAAACAGACAATCATAATATCAGTCAAAAGTGTCAAATTCACAGTTAATGCTACACAACCAGGTTTTAAAAATCGGTTATATTTGACTCAAAATTCCATGACATAGAATAAGGCATTGTTGCAGAATTCCCCAACACATTTCTTGGTAGTCCAAAATATATTGCTACCAGCTGGCCTGGTCCATTGTTTGATGCCTCCATCCACTCAGGATGCACTTCAGTTTCAATGATTCAAGATTTTGGACAAAAACGTACAAATGTAACTAAGGCTGGGAATGTCAATATAAGGGCACAAGGCGAGACCCAGATGCAGACACGGGAGGCAGATGGTTTGAGTCTTGATATTAATTAAACAATCCAAAAGGGGTAGGCAAGAGAATTGTCGTGCACGTCAAAACCAGTTCAGAGTCCAAGAGGTACAGAGTGGCAGGCAGGCTCGAGGTCAGGGCAGGCAGAATGGTCAGGCAGGCGGGGTACGGAGTGGCAGGCAGGCTCGAGGTCAGGGCAGGCAGAATGGTCAGGCAGGCGAGGTATGGAGTGGCAGGCAGGCTCGAGGTCAGGGCAGGCAGAATGGTCAGGCAGGCGAGGTACGGAGTGGCAGGCAGGCTCGAGGTCAGGGCAGGCAGAATGGTCAGGCAGGCGAGGTACGGAGTGGCAGGCAGGCTCGAAGTCAGGGCAGGCAGAATGGTCAGGCAGGCGGGGTACGGAGTGGCAGGCAGGCTCGAGGTCAGGCAAGGGTCAAAAACCGGGAGGACTAGCAAAAGAGAATAGAAGCAGGAGAACGGGAAAAACGCTGGTTGGCTTGAAATACATACAAGACTAACTGACACAGAGAGACAGGAAACACAGGGATAAATACACTGGGGAAAATAAGCGACACCGGAGGGGTGGAGACAATCACAAGGACAGGTGAAAGAGATCAAGGTGTGACAGTCAATACAATAGTGATGTTTCAAAGTACTTTCGGAGAGCCGGTGTCATTTGGTTAGCTAGCAAGAAATGTGATCACTTTGCCAGCTTGCTACAGTATACTGAACTTGAACAACTGTTATCCACAGTTAGCATGCATCTCTCAGTTATTTGCATATAGGCCTACTGTAGCTCTGATTGGCTATACAAGACCGACACGTTTTATTAGGTTTTATTCACTGCAGTCTCTATTAATTGTACAAACACGCGGAATGTTCACAAAAGCCTCAATGGACGTAATTCCCAAACATTCTATGAAAGTATGAAAACGTGAAAAAGACCATATCTAAGTGCTCGCTTGTCAGAAACTTTTACAACAAAAGAAAAGTCATATTGTTCCTGGGGATTTCATGTTGCTAAAACGCTGTCAGTTCCACTTTAAACACATAGTGTACATCAGAGAGAAAATACACGTGAAAATATACACACAAATAGAATTCCTAAACACAGCAAGTGCGTTTCCATGTTATTCACTTCAACCTACATATCCTCATCTCACAGTGGCTTCAAAGCTCGCACTGCTCATTATACACACACAACTTCAAAGCAATGGGATTCCTCTTGGCTAAGAAGTCATTCCTCAACACACATTTACAAATATATACACACACTCACACGTGTACACACTCACACATGCACACACATGCACACACTCACAGTGGGGCAAAAAAGTATTTAGTCAGCCACCAATTGTGCAAGTTCTCCCACTTAAAAAGATGAGAGAGGCCTGTAATTTTCATCATAGGTACACTTCAACTATGACAGACAAAATGAGAAGAAGACAATACATAAAATCACATTTATAATGAATTTATTTGCAAATTATGGTGGAAAATAAGTATTTGGTCACATACAAACAAGCAAGATTTCTGGCTCTCACAGACCTGTAACGTCTTCTTTAAGAGGCTCCTCTGTCCTCCACTCGTTACCTGTATTAATGGCACCTGTTTGAACTTGTTATCAGTATAAAAGACACCTGTCCACAACCTCAAACAATCACTCTCCAAACTCCACTATGGCCAAAACCAAAGAGCTTTCAAAGGACACCAGAAACAAAATTGTAGACCTGCACCAGGCTGGGAAGACTGAATCTGCAATAGGTAAGCAGCTTGGTTTGAAGAAATCACCTGTGGGAGCAATTATTAGGAAATGGAAGACATACAAGACCACTGATAATCTCCCACGATCTGGGGACCAACGCAAGATCTCACCCATTGGGGTCAAAATTATCACAAGAACGGTGAGCAAAAATCCCAGAACCACACGGGGGGACCTAGTGAATGACCTGCAGAGAGCTGGGACCAAAGTAACAAAGCCTACCATAAGTAACACACTACACCGCCAGGGACTCAAATCCTGCAGTGCCAGACGTGTCCCCCTGCTTAAGCCAGTACATGTCCAGGCCCGTCTGAAGTTTGCTAGAGAGCATTTGGATGATCCAGAAGAAGATTGGGAGAATGTCATATGGTCAGATGAAACCAAAATATAACTTTTTGGTAAAAACTCAACTCGTTGTGTTTGGAGGACAAAGAATGCTGAGTTGCATCGAAAGAACACCATACCTACTGTGAAGCATGGGGGTGGAAACATCATGCTTTAGGGCTGTTTTTCTGCAAAGGGACCAGGACGACTGATCCGTGTAAAGGAAAGAATGAATGGGGCCATGTATCGTGAGATTTTGAATGAAAACCTCCTTCCATCAGCAAGGGCATTGAAGATGAAACGTGGCTTTGTCTTTCAGCATGACAATGATGCCAAACACACCGCCCGGGTAACGAAGGAGTGGCTTCGTAAGAAGCATTTCAAGGTCCTGGAGTGGCCTAGCCAGTCTCCATATCTCAACCCCATAGAAAATCTTTGGAGGGAGTTGAAAGTCCGTGTTGCCCAGCAACAGCCCCAAAACATCACTGCTCTAGAGTAGATCTGCATGGAGGAATGGGCCAAAATACCAGCAACAGTGTGTGAAAACCTTGTGAAGACTTACAGAAAACGTTTGACCTCTGTCATTGCCAACAAAGGGTATATAACAAAGTATTGAGAAAATTGTGTTATTGACCAAATACTTATTTTCCACCATAATTTGCAAATAAATTCATTAAAAATCCTTCAATGTGATTTTCTGGATTTTTTCCCCTCATTTTGTCTGTCATAGTTGAAGTGTACCTATGATGAAAATTACAGGCCTCTATCATCTTTTTAAGTGGGAGAACTTGCACAATCGGTGGCTGACTAAATACTTTTTTGCCCCACTGTATACACACACTCACACACAAACACATTAACATGCTAGTAGGCTGTCCATAGTGTGATCAGAAATCGTTTCTCTTCTCTCTCCACCCCTTAATCTCTCATTGCTCCTTTTCTCCTTTGGAGGGTGAAGAGCTGACACACAGAGGATGACCTCTCTTCTGCTTCATCCCTTGTTCATACATCAAAAAGAAGAGCTAGAAAGGATGGATGAAGATCAAATGTGTTTGTGTGAGAGCTGGAGATAGATTCCCTCCCATGCTTCCTCTAGGGCTTTCAGTGGTATAGTTTATCTCCCTATCTGCTAGGGTACACACACACTCACACTCACACACACACACACACACACACACACACACACACACACACACACACACACACACACACACACACACACACACACACACACACACACACACACACACACACACACACACTGAGATGATCACGTTCCCCTCTGAGCCTTGGAGAGGAAGAATCACACAGAATAAACACACTAAAAGAGCAGAAAATCCCCCTCCAATTCACTTTAAGACACACGCATACTGTACACACAAACACACATACACAAGGTCACACGCATACTGTACACACAAACACACATACACAAGGTCACACGCATACTGTACACACAAACACACATACACAAGGTCACACGCATATGAACCTAACTTACGTATTGTCTATTAAAGAGTCACTGAACATGGTGATTGGCAGGTGTCTTTTTCTGTTGCTCATTAGAAAAACAAGATCTCAGTCATGGAGGTGTGTTCCGTGACCGATTCGTTGTTTAGTGAATGATGTTTGACCCCAATGAGACACCGTGGACGCGGAAGCCTAGTTCACTTCCTCAAAATCCCCAGAATGAATCTAAGAGAACTCAAGAAATCTGTAATTAATTTCAACATTTTTGGCAAAGATGTTTTACATCTAACTAAGATGTTTGGTGCAGTATATCTCCAGTTTAAAAAAAAAAGTAATTTGTTCCCCTATGTAAACAAAGTCAGAGATGCTGGGCAGGTCTATCTCACTGTCTATGCTATTGGATATAGAGCGATCCCTGCAGCTGGTCACCCCATGTTAGCAGGCAAATAGACATCGTCAAATCAAAACCCAACTTTCTTTTACCCATTGTGACACACGAATGTTCCAAACGCCGTCTTAGATGAGACTGACTTTATGACCAAAGTTTATCTTATTTATCCTTTATAGTCAATTTTGACACGAGAATAACTGTTTCTTTTTTTTACCCCCTAATTTCATGGTATCCAGTTGTTAGTAGTTACTGTCTTGTCTCATCGCTACATTGTCTATCGCTCGGGAGAGACGAAGGTCAAGGGTCACGCGTCCTCCAAAACACAACCCAACCAAGCTGCACTGCTTCTTAACAGAGATTGAAGGGAAGGGCCTTCTTTCTTTCGTTATTTTACCCGATAAGAGATTTACTCATTCTTTCTTCTCCTCTTTCTCTGCTTTGGGAAAATCTCCCTTATTTCTCCACTCTGGAGTTTCAGTCCTCCAAAGGCCTCTTCCCTCTGTCTTCTCTGTCTCCTCTAATACAGGGCAGTGTCAAACACACACACACACATACACACACAAACACACACACATACACACACACAAACACAGTGGACCATCTCTGTGATTTGGTTAATGGACAGTAATACTGGCAGGGGGAAGAGGGGAGGGAATGAATAGGAGAGGGGGATCCGAAGGAGAGGGGGAGCAGAAGGAGAGGGGGATCAGAAGGAGAGGGGGATCAGAAGGAGAGGGGGATCAGAAGGAGAGGGGGATCAGAAGGAGAGGGGGATCAGAAGGAGAGGGGGATCAGAAGGAGAGGGGGATCAGAAGGAGAGGGGGATCAGAAGGAGAGGGGGATCAGAAGGAGAGGGGGATCAGAAGGAGAGGGGGATCAGAAGGAGAGGGGGATCAGAAGGAGAGGGGGATCAGAAGGAGAGGGGGATCAGAAGGAGAGGGGGATCAGAAGGAGAGGGGGATCAGAAGGAGAGGTGGAGCAGAAGGAGAGGTTGATCAGAAGGAGAGGTTGATCAGAAGGAGAGGGGGATCAGAAGGAGAGGGGGATCAGAAGGAGAGGTTGATCAGAAGGAGAGGGGGATCAGAAGGAGAGGGGGCAGAAGGAGAGGGGGATCAGAAGGAGAGGGGGATCAGAAGGAGAGGGGGATCAGAAGGAGAGGGGGATCAGAAGGAGAGGGGGATCAGAATGAGAGGGGGAGCAGAAGGAGAGGGGGAGCAGAGGAGAGGGGGATCAGAAGGAGAGGGGGATCAGAAGGAGAGGGGGAGCAGAAGGAGAGGGGGAGCAGAAGGAGAGAGGGAGCAGAAGGAGAGGGGGATCAGAAGGAGAGGGGGATCAGAAGGAGAGGGATCAGAAGGAGAGGGGGATCAGAAGGAGAGGGGGATCAGAAGGAGAGGGGGAGCAGAAGGAGAGGGGGATCAGAAGGAGAGGGGGAGCAGAAGGAGACGGGGATCAGAAGGAGAGGGGGCAGAAGGAGAGGGAAAGCAGAAGGAGAGAGAGTATACATTTTCACCTGCATTGCTTGCTGTTTGGGGTTTTAGGCTGGGTTTTTGTACAGCGCTTTGAGATATCAGCTGATGTAAGAAGGGCTATATAAATACATTTGATTTGAGTATACTCCTCCAGAGGGTCTCTCTCTCTCTCCACCCCTCCAGGGATCTGATTATGGAAGAGGATTCTCTGGCTATAGGTATCCAGTATATCAGTGGATCTGAGTGGGAGATGGGCAAAACCCATGTGGTTCACACACACATAACCCCCAATGCTCTGATGTGTCTGCCCAGCCCCAGAGACACACAGAACAGGCCGGCGGAGGACAAGGATGATTGTGATTGGGAGTAGAAAAGTGAGGATGGAGGGCAAGTGTGTGTGTGTGTGTGTGTGTGTGTGTGTGTGTGTGTGTGTGTGTGTGTGTGTGTGTGTGTGTGTGTGTGTGTGTGTGTGTGTGTGTGTGTGTGTGTGTGTGTGTGTGTGTGTGTCTGTGTGCGCGTGCATGTGTGTAGGTGTGTAGTGCAGCCTCAGGTAACAGAGCATGCGGTGGCTCAGCGGTCTAAGGCACAGCATCTCAGTGCTAGATGCGTCACTACAGACCCTGGTTCGATCCCGGGCTGTATCACAACCGGCTGTGATCGGGAGTCCCATAGGGCAGCATACAATTGGCCACAGACCACAGATCATAGAAACAAGCTGTTGTCACACACAGTGTGTAGACACTGGTTTGGTGCTGGATATAATGAATATGTGGTGGAATTGCCCTTTAACATTATAAAAAAGTGACCGTCTTCAGCACCATCTCATCTCATTTCTACCACCAGTGTTTCCACTATATTCATTTAGCAGCATTGCTGCCACTCTCCCCGAAAATAATTACATGAGTATACATCATTTTCGGGGTGGTCCAAAAAAATCTATGTTAACGTAAATGATTAAAACCAGATAGAAAGTATAAAGATAAAGATAATGGACCTATATATGTTTTTAAATAAGATCCTCTTTGAGAACTAAAAATCACATAAATAAAAACTAGGCAGTCTGAGAGAATCTAAAATTCCAAAAATGTCATAGCATGGGGCCCCCATTGATTTTGATGACGTTTGAGTCAGTCAGATGGCATAAGAACACGGCATAAGCCTTGGTAAAATGTTGAGAGTTGCAGTAAATTAGCTTTAATACTGTACATTTTCTTTCACCCCATGGCAAAACAAAATGAATGCAAGAAATTAGCTTAAAAACAGCGAAATGTTGTCTCCGTCGGATACCCAACATTAACCACACCCACGTGTGTGTGTGTGTGTGTGTGTGTGTGTGTGTGTGTGTGTGTGTGTGTGTGTGTGTGTGTGTGTGTGTGTGTGCGTGCGTGCGTGCGTGCGTGCGTGCGTGCGTGCGTGCGTGCGTGCGTGTGTGTGTGTGTGTGTGTGTGTGTGTGTGTGTATGCGTGCCAGTGTTTGTGTGTTGGTCCTGAGCTGTAATAGTATACATAAATCTTCAGAATGGGTGGGACAGGTTAGTGATGGAGCAAAACTGGGACACACACACACACACACACACTCTTATACATCTCTGCCTCTATGTCGAGACTCCAGAGCCTCTAAATACAGCAGTGTTATTAGACTTCTAATCACACATATCCTCCATATCATACCAGCACTGACCTCCTGCCTCCATCACTTTTTCCATCTGTTCCTCCTCCTTTCCCTGAGAAATATGACCCCTCTGCTCGCGCTACCATATGCCCATGATAAATCTCCCAGCAACCCTCAATGGTTTCTCACAAAATCAATGGCTAATTTGGAGCATCACTTTATAGACCTTAAGAGAGTGTGTATTGATGTGTGCGCGTACATGAGTGTGTGTTCACAAATGTCTGTAATGTGAGACTTTACTTTATGTGCACCATCTGTCATGCCCTGACCTTAGTTATCTTTGTTTTCTTTATTATTTTGGTTAGGTCAGGGTGTGACGAGGGTGGTTTGTTTAGTTTTTGGTATTGTCTAGGGGGTTTTGTATGTCTAGGGGTTTTCGTATGTCTATGGTTGCCTAGATTGGTTCCCAATCAGAGGCAGCTGTTTATCGTTGTCTCTGATTGAGGACCATATTTAGATAGCCATATTCCTTGGATAGTTTGTGGGTTGTTATTCAATGTTTAGTTTCCTGGTCTGCACTAGCCATATAGCGTCACGGTTCGTTGGTTTGTTCATTGGTCTCTCTTTCATTAAAGAGTTATGTATGCTTACCACGCTGCGCCTTGTTACGACTAAGGTGACACCATCTCAATTCGTCCAAAGGATACAAAGGTGAGAAACAGCCCAGGAAGCTAGTGAGATGCTGGGCTTGACGGTAAACAAGCTAATAGGCAAATAGCTAGAGTCCAGGCACCAGACCCAAATAGGGAATTGTTTTCTCTTAATCATATCACAATCAACTTTTACCAGCTGAATGTAGACGCAAATATCATTTTCTGGACATTGGATGAAGTCAGCATAAATATTTTGTTAAGACACTCCAGGACCGGTCTGGACCAGATTATGGATAAATCCTTTTTGAATCTTTCTATCTGTAAAATACAAAAAGAAAATTGTGCATTTTTTTTTTCCAAAGAAAATGTTATCTAGAATAAAAAATGGACAACATATCAACAATTCCATAAGTCTGGAGAATTTATCTAAGCATAACCACACACAATTTGGTCTGATGCTGAGAAAAATGTATTAGTGTGTGGGAAGAGTCGGACTTACGGTGAATGTCAGTTAAAGACAAGTACACTGAAATTAGACTACCAAATGCTGATTAGATGCCAAATGGCTATTTAAACCTAATCACCATCTCTTCAAAGTAAGTTACTAAATATAGTCCAGTTTGTAACACTCTATGATATTAGATTTTCAATTATGTGTAATTCAATAGTGAGTTTGGAAATGATTGATGTACAGTACCAGTCACACCTACTCATTCAAGGGTCTTTCCACATTGTAGAATACTAGCGAAGACATCAAAACTATGAAATACCACATATGGTATTATGTAGTAACCAAAAAAGTGTTAAACAAATCAAAATATATCTTATATTTGAGATTCTTCAAAGTTGCCACCCTTTGCCTTGATGACTGCTTTGCACACTTTTGGCATTCTCTCAACCAGCTTCATGAGGTGAGTCTAGGGTTTTTAGGAATGTACTTCAATTAACAGGTGTGCCTTGTTAAAAGTTAATTTGTAGAATTTCTTTCCTTAATGTGTTTGAGCCAATCGGTTGTGTTGGTAGGGTTGTTATACAGAAGATGGCCCTGTTTGGTAAAATACCAAGTATTATGTCAAGAATGGCTCAAAAAGCAAAGAGAATGACATGAAGATAATTTTCAAGAACTTGAAAAAGTTCCTTCATGTGCAGTTGCAAAAACCATCAAGCGCAGTTAACTCTCTCATGAGGACTGCCACATAAAAGGAAGACCCATAATTATCTCTCCTGCAGAGAATAAGTTCATTAGAGTTAACTGCACCTCAGATTGAAACCCAAATAAATGCTACACAGAGTTCAAGCAACAGACACATCTCAACATCAACTGTTCAGAGGACTGCATGAATCAGGCCTTCATGGTTGATTTGCTGCAAAGAAATCACTACTAAATGACACCAATAAGAAGAGACTTGCTTGGGCCAAGAAACACGAGCAATGGACATTAGACCAGTGGCGATTTGTCCTTTGGTCTGATGAGTCCAAATTTTAGATTTTTGGTTCCAACCGCAGTGTCTTTCTGAGATGCAGAGTAGGTGAATGGATGATCTCTGCATGTGTGGCTCCCACCGTGAAGCATGGAGGAGGTGTGATGGTGTGTGGGGGTGCTTTGCTGGTGACACTGTCAGTGATTTATTTAGAATTCAAGGCACACTTAACCAGCATGGCTACCACAGCATTCTGTAGCGATTACGCCATCCTATCATTTGTTTTTCAACTGGACAATGACCCAAAACACACCTCCAGGCTGTGTAAGGGCTATTTGACCAAGGAGAGTGATGGAGGGCTGCATCAGATGACCTGGCCTCCACAATCACCCGACCCTAAACCCAATTGAGATGGTTTGGGATGAATTGGATTTCGCAGCAAACTGTAACTGTGTTTTTTTTACATTGGATAAAAGCAGACACAGAGAGCTACAAAATGGTAGATCAAACACTGTATTTGAACAATGGGAAAGTAATTCTGCTTTGAAAGTTTTTTAAATTTAATTTTTACCCCTTTTTCTCCCCAATTTTCATGGTATACAATTGTTTTAGTAGCTACTATCTTGTCTCATCGCTACAACTCCCGTACGGGAGGTTGAAAGTCACACGTCCTCCGATACACAACCCAACCAAGCTGCACTGCTTCTTAACACAGCACGCATCCAACCCGGAAGCCAGCCACACCACTGTGCACCTGGCAACCTTGGTTAGCGCACACTGCGCCCGGCCCGCCACAGGAGTCGCTGGTGCGCGATGAGACAAGGACATCCCTACCGGCCAAGCCCTCCCTAACACAGACGACTCTAGGCCAATTGTGCGTTGCCCCACGGACCTCCCGGTCGCGGCCGGTTACGACAGAGCCTTGGCGCGAACCCAGAGTCTCTGATGGCACAGCTGGTGCTGCAGTACAGCGCCCTTAACCACTGCGCCACCCGGGAGGCCCTCTGCTTTGAAAGTTAATAGAATCGTTCACACCCTCTTAAGCTTTAGCCCCACCCACTGCTGACAACAATTTACACTTTTTGACAACGTTGACTGACGCCAGCCATATTCAGTTGGTGTTCAGCGTTCGTAAATTCGTCAGTTATTCTGTGAATTTACCAGCTACGTCTATCAACAGTTGTCGCAGTGACATTCTATTGAAATGGTTACTGGCATAGTAGACATGTAGCTCGTTAGCTAAACAATGAACCATAATCCCAATTGATGACGTTACTACCCTGCATAAATCTGCAGGTAGCTAACCAACCAGGTTTAATGTTAGCTAGTTAACTATAACTAACAAAGCAAATGGCTCTTAGATCATCCACGTAACGTTAGCTAGCGAGCCAGCTAGGTTCGTAATTTAACCATTTTATTTGCATTTCCAGACGGCATACAAGTCTGTTATTAAGGCACATGAAATGGCTCTCCTGTGAAGTTGTCACAATCTTGGAGGTGAGCAGACCAAGGAGCAGCGTGAGTATAGTTCCACATATTTAAGTGAAACTAACAAAACAAAACTTACGAAGACCGTAAGGACGTAGTGCCCAAACACACTAACAAACAATCAATATCCCACAAATGCAGGTGGGTGAAAAACCTACGTAAATATGATCCCCAATTAGAGGCAACGATTACCAGCTGCCTCTATTTGGAAGCACACAAACCACCAACCTAGAAATCTAATCACTAGATAACCCCCCTGTATGTCCATTTTAAAGTGCTTAAAGTTCATTAAAATGTTGATGGTGGTAGTAGACTGTGATAAACTAAAGAAAATAACATGTGACAGTTTATTTTTTGTAAATATTAATGGACCGAAATACCAACAAATCTCAAGATTGATAGGTAGATGCAAAAATGTCATTGCAGCCTGTGGTACCTGGCCATAAATGAGTTCGATGTTCACAAATGTACCCGCATTTCTGTGATGTGAAAATGATTTATGATTAGTGAATGCCATCATGTAGTTATTTAGATTATTTTAGCTAATAGGGAGAAGTATCTAAGCACTTTCAGCTTTCGCGCTAGCTGTTCTGTCTGAACCTAGCGTTGAATAATGGGCATTGGTTGCACGATGCAGACGTTGCCTCCCTCCGAGGCACGTGTTGTAGGCAACCCCCCTGCAGTTGCCTGGTCAGGTGACACTTGCTAGCAAACATTTGTGTCCTGAAACTAAACGGATAATATACTCTGATCCACAAAATGTATTTTCTATATTCATGATCGCGTGGTGAGACAAAGCAAGGAAAGGGAACTTCAAAATGGGATGTAGATTTATTGGGGTTTGCAGCTGTTGTTGGTAAGTGATGGATCTGCTAGCTTCTGAAATGACTTACTCATCCTTTAAAATGTGCCTTCAACTGACACCAATAAAAACTAGTCATCTGTTCGTGTCTGTCTGTAGCGATGGGAGTATAATGTGCCTGTGTGTTGAAGAGAGAGGGATGACAGGAGGGAGAGAAATAAGCCTTCACTCCCTGAGACACTGGGATCTGAAAGATGAGTGATCTCCCACACATACTGCAGAAATGCTTACTCAAACATTGATCCCTGCTCTCGCTACACACACACACACACACACAAACGGCAGCATTTTACGGACACTGCAAACATTGTGACATTGTCAGTAATGTCACATATTGAGTGTGTGAAAAATCCACATGCTGAATATAACTCAAAGCAACCCAGCCCACAATAGCGTCTCACTTTATTTCTAACTTTATTTTATCCGAGAGTGTGTGTGTGTGTATGTCAGAGAGGGTGGTCCCTTGTAGGCAGAGCCGTCCGAGAGCAGGGATGCCCATAGGCTGGCCATCACAGCAGCACCTCCATGGTAAACACATTGATTTACTATCAGTTATCTGGCCCCGTTAGGACTGTAAATGATACATAGGGGCTGGGGTGAGTGTGCACACGACACACACCAATACAGTGTATAGATCAAGAGGAGAAACCTTGATGCCAAGGTTCTGAGAAGCAGTGTGTGAATAGGTGTGCCTATCATAATAATAATTAACTATGGTAGCTATTGGTGATTTATGTTTGAGTTTCTCCATAGTATCTATTGTATTTCTGTTGTTCTGTTCGGACCTGACTGGATTTGTATCAATGTGTGTTATTCTGTATCCCTGCTCCATGTATGTTAGAAGCCCTACCTTCACATCCCCTTCTCTCCAGGCCAGTGGCAAGTTCCCTTAGGGCTCAGAGCTCATATAAACACACACACACACTGCAGTGTTGTCCTCTCTGTGATGGATGAGTCTTTCAGATAGCTCCACAGACACACCCAGAGAGGGGTGGGGGGGGTTGAGAGAGGGGGGCGGGGTTGAGAGGGAGGGAGAAGGACCCAGACAGGGATCCCCACCCCCCCCCAAACAGCCAGGGAAGGACAGAGCCGTAGAGAGGAAGTCGTTGCGGCATTATTCAGCTACAGTTGTTCTACCTCTAATGAAGGGGATGTTATATTACATCTGCTTGTGTACTAATGAAGAACAAACCTCCTCATCCAGAACAAACAGGCTATAACAACACAGCACTTCCTTGACTACTGGAAGCCTCCAACAGGAGACACGGCCCATCTGCTTCCTCACAGTGTCTCATAGGACACACACAAACACACACACACACGCACAAACACACACACACACTTATACACAAACACACACACACACTTATACACAAACATACTTATACACAAACATACACACCCGCTTATACCCAATTATACCCAAACACGCACAAACACACACACACCTATACACACATTCAGATACAGACACACACACGGATACGTGTGTGTACGTGTGTGAACAGTTGCAGACTAATTATTGTTGTGTACCATCTCTAGCCAAGCAGAAATAACAGGACAAATGACGACAACGCCGCCACTGTGCTAGCCCAGCAGAAAGAGACTTAAGTTTCAGGCTAACAAACTCTCAATAACTTTCGCAATGAAAGGTTCCCCTCTCTGTTGATTGAGGTCATTTCTGTCCGTCTGTACAGTATGTCCAATCTATATCTAACGTGTGGCTCCCTCTGTCCCCTTCCCTCTTTCCCCTTGTCCATATTACACCTTCTTAATCCTTCTCTTAACCCTTCACTCTATTTGGGCTTTTTTTTTGGTTTCCATGACAATCCCTCCATCTCTGCCTACCCTTTTCTAAACCCTTTTCTAAACCCTTTTTGCTTTATTCCTGTCCTCTGTTGATCTGCAGACCATGATGTCATTTTTCCTCCCTGCCTTTTATTTTCCTGCCACGCCCTGCGAAACACTGTTTAATTCCCCTCCACCCTCTCTAGGGGTGAAACACTGTTTAATTCCCCTCCACCATCTCTAGGGGTGAAACACTGTTTAATTCCCCTCCACCCTCTCTAGGGGTGAAACACTGTTTAATTCCCCTCCACCCTCTCTAGGGGTGAAACACTGTTTAATTCCCCTCCACCCTCTCTAGGGGTGAAACACTGTTTAATTCCCCTCCACCATCTCTAGGGGTGAAACACTGTTTAATTCCCCTCCACCCTCTCTAGGGGTGAAACACTGTTTAATTCCCCTCCACCCTCTCTAGGGGTGAAACACTGTTTAATTCCCCTCCACCCTCTCTAGGGGTGAAACACTGTTTAATTCCCCTCCACCATCTCTAGGGGTGAAACACTGTTTAATTCCCCTCCACCCTCTCTAGGGGTGAAACACTGTTTAATTCCCCTCCACCCTCTCTAGGGGTGAAACACTGTTTAATTCCCCTCCACCCTCTCTAGGGGTGAAACACTGTTTAATTCCCCTCCACCCTCTCTAGGGGTGAAACACTGTTTAATTCCCCTCCACCATCTCTAGGGGTGAAACACTGTTTAATTCCCCTCCACCCTCTCTAGGGGTGAAACACTGTTTAATTCCCCTCCACCCTCTCTAGGGGTGAAACGGGGTGAGGACAAGAGCAGAGGCACTTCATTAATCAATCAACCAACTTTGCAAATGAACGTCTAAGGATCTGGGCACCTCGCCAACACTCCTCACATCCTATGCCACCACCCCCGCCGTGCCCCAGACGTACACACACACCTCCCTTATTCCCTCCATCCCTCCCCTCCCTCCATCCATCCACCCTCCTATTCCTCATGCCACCAACACCCTCATCTGTTAGCTTTCTGAGAGGTAAATACAATTCCTCTTCAATCATCCATCCATCTGTTTTTATTCTCCATTAGAACTTTTGCCACTAAACTCTGCTGGCCCAACAAGTTAGTTTGCAGAGATAGCAGAGATAGCTCATTCATACAACCAGAAGCTCTCGGTCTTACCAGAGAGAGGTCCTGGCCAAACTCATCCATCACGGCTGTCCGGTAGGGCTCCAGTGACTCCGTCCCAAGCTGATGATGCATACGGTTCTCACAGTCCCCCTGCCAGCTCACTTTGCGGTACAGGGTGGCCCGCCAGGCCCGCTGAATTCTGGGTAGAAAAACAAATCTATAAATCACACATAAGGAGAGGTAAAATCTGGAACTGAAATGTGAGATTGACTTTGCTGCTGTTTTTGGAATTGAAATAACTGTACAGACCACAATATCAGTATCATTCTATATTGTACAAGCACATTCTGAGATTCTCACTGGTCAAGGTCACACACAATGGAGGCTCCTCAGAGGAGGACGGGGAGGACCATCCTACTCAGTGAATTTCTGAAAAATGTCAAAATTAACCATGAAAGAAGTTATACTTTTAAGATACAACTATACTAAATATATTAACATGTCATCAAATAACTGATTAAAACACTGTTTTTCAATGAAGGGCTACAGTAGCTTCAACAGCACTCTGTAGGTTAACACTATGGTGTCTCCGTAAGACAGCTATTTTCCTTCCTCTGGTACACTGACTTCAATAAAAAACACTAAGAGACTCATGGTTCTCACCGCCTTCCATAGACTTACACGGTAACTATGATGACTTCCAGAGGACATCCTCCAACCTATCAGAGCTCTTGCAGCATGAACTGACATGTTGTCCATCCAATCAAAGGATCAGAGGATGAATCTAGTACTGAAAGCATAAGCTACAGCTAGCTGGCACTGCAGTGCATAACATGTGGTGAGTAGTTGACTCAAAGACAGAGAAAAACAACAGTTGAGCAGTTTTGAACACATTTATTTCTTAAAGTTAAGGAGAAGCAGCAGAGAGAGAGAGAGCTATAGTTCATTGCCAAGATTGTGCAAGGTGGGTCTGAATGTGTCACTGTCTGTCACCTTGATTACTCCAATTTGTCTCTCAACCTGTGCAGCTATGTTATAAATGTTCATTTGTAGGCTAGGTTGTAGCAACCTCATGATGGGTACAGGGCAAATTCAAGTATCATGTCGTAGCCTAAACCTATCACTGTTACATTGCGCTGGGTGAATGGAATATGAATGACCGTCAACAAATATGCTGTAATAGAAATAAGGCCATGCTCATGAAAAAATACATTGTCCTCCCTGATCTTAAACGGCACCAACCGCCATGGACATACTTAGAAGAAATCTCCTGGGCATTTCTACACAGCCCTTAAGTGATGCACTTCCAGATTAAAACACAAGATACAACAGAGTAAGTTTACCGTTGGTTAAGGGGAAATGGCGCCCATGATAGTGAGGACAGTGTGTCTGCTTGGTTCAATGGGTCATATCACTGCCCTTGTATACAGTGATTCCCTCTGGAGAGTGGAGAGAGGCTTGATAACCACATCACAGCGTGGCATATTGCATTTTTCTCTTTCTCTCCCTCTCCCACACTTCATCTCTCTCTTTATTTCTCTCTTCCCTCTCTCCTCTATCCCTCTCTCTATTTCCAATACCCCCAGCTCCAGGGTCCAGGGTGACGTGTAGGATCAATTATCCGATGGAGAAACACATTCACCTTCAGCGGAGCAGGGAGCCAGCTGAGCCAAATGGAACAAATTGAATTAAGCCATAACCCACCGCTTCAAAACCAATAGGTTTACTCTTCCCACCACCCTCACTACTTCTATACCCCCCTCCATCCCACCACCCATTCACGCTCCAATTCATTTACCCCCCCCCCTTTCCCTTGTTCTGTCCACCTCCATCCCTCCATCCCTCTCTCTACCTCCATACAAATGTGTTTACTTTATCCCTCCATATCCCCCCCCGCTCTCAATCCATTCCCTCCTAAATGTGTTTACTTTATCCCTCCCTACCCCCCCTCTCAATCCATTCCCTCCTAAATGTGTTTACTTTATCCCTCCCTACCCCCCCTCTCAATCCATTCCCTCCTAAATGTGTTTACTTTATCCCTCCATACCCCCTCTCAATCCATTCACTCCTAAATGTGTTTACTTTATCCCTCCATACCCCCCCCTCTCAATCCATTCCCTCCTAAATGTGTTTACTTTATCCCTCCATACCCCCTCTCAATCCATTCCCTCCTAAATGTGTTTACTTTATCCCTCCATACCCCCCTCTCAATCCATTCACTCCTAAATGTGTTTACTTTATCCTTCCATACCCCCCTTCAATCCATTCCCTCCTAAATGTGTTTACTTTATCCCTCCATACCCCCTCTCAATCCATTCACTCCTAAATGTGTTTACTTTATCCCTCCATACCCCCCCCCTCTCAATCCATTCCCTCCTAAATGTGTTTACTTTATCCCTCCATACAACCCCCCGCTCTCAATCCATTCCCTCCTAAATGTGTTTACTTTATCCCTCCATACCCCCTCTCAATCCATTCACTCCTAAATGTGTTTACTTTATCCTTCCATACCCCCCTTCAATCCATTCCCTCCTAAATGTGTTTACTTTAACCCTCCATTCCCTCCTAAATGTGTTTACTTTATCCCTCCATACCCCCTCTCAATCCATTCACTCCTAAATGTGTTTACTTTATCCTTCCATACCCCCCCCTTCAATCCATTCCCTCCTAAATGTGTTTACTTTATCCCTCCATACCCCCCTCTCAATCCATTCCCTCCTAAATGTGTTTACTTTATCCCTCCATACCCCCCTCTCAATCCATTCCCTCCTAAATGTGTTTACTTTGTCCCTCCATACCCCCTCTCAATCCATTCCCTCCTAAATGTGTTTACTTTATCCCTCCATACCCCCCCCTCTCAATCCATTCCCTCCTAAATGTGTTTACTTTATCCCTCCATACCCCCTCTCAATCCATTCCCTCCTAAATGTGTTTACTTTATCCCTCCATACCCCCCTCTCAATCCATTCCCTCCTAAATGTGTTTACTTTATCCCTCCATACCCCCCCCTCTCAATCCATTCCCTCCTAAATGTGTTTACTTTATCCCTCCATACCCCCCCTCTCAATCCATTCCTCCTAAATGTGTTTACTTTATCCCTCCATTCCCTCCTAAATGTGTTTACTTTATCCCTCCATTCCCTCCTAAATGTGTTTACTTTATCCCTCCATACCCCCTCTCAATCCATTCCCTCCTAAATGTGTTTACTTTATCCCTCCATACCCCCCCCTCTCAATCCATTCCCTCCTAAATGTGTTTACTTTATCCCTCCATACCCCCCTCTCAATCCATTCCCTCCTAAATGTGTTTACTTTATCCCTCCATACCCCCTCTCAATCCATTCCCTCCTAAATGTGTTTACTTTATCCCTCCATACCCCCCCCCTCTCAATCCATTCCCTCCTAAATGTGTTTACTTTATCCCTCCATACCCCCCTCTCAATCCATTCACTCCTAAATGTGTTTACTTTATCCTTCCATACCCCCCTTCAATCCATTCCCTCCTAAATGTGTTTACTTTATCCCTCCATACCCCCTCTCAATCCATTCCCTCCTAAATGTGTTTACTTTATCCCTCCATACCCCCCCCCTCTCAATCCATTCCCTCCTAAATGTGTTTACTTTATCCCTCCATACCCCCCCCCCCTCTCAATCCATTCCCTCCTAAATGTGTTTACTTTATCCCTCCATACCCCCTCTCAATCCATTCACTCCTAAATGTGTTTACTTTATCCTTCCATACCCCCCTTCAATCCATTCCCTCCTAAATGTGTTTACTTTAACCCTCCATTCCCTCCTAAATGTGTTTACTTTATCCCTCCATACCCCCTCTCAATCCATTCACTCCTAAATGTGTTTACTTTATCCTTCCATACCCCCCTTCAATCCATTCCCTCCTAAATGTGTTTACTTTATCCCTCCATACCCCCCCTCTCAATCCATTCCCTCCTAAATGTGTTTACTTTATCCCTCCATACCCCCTCTCAATCCTTTCCCTCCTAAATGTTTTTACTTTGTCCCTCCATACCCCCCTCTCAATCCATTCCCTCCTAAATGTGTTTACTTTATCCCTCCATACCCCCCCCTCTCAATCCATTCCCTCCTAAATGTGTTTACTTTATCCCTCCATACCCCCCCCTCTCAATCCATTCCCTCCTAAATGTGTTTACTTTATCCCTCCATACCCCCTCTCAATCCATTCCCTCCTAAATGTGTTTACTTTATCCCTCCATACCCCCCCTCTCAATCCATTCCCTCCTAAATGTGTTTACTTTATCCCTCCATACCCCCCCTCTCAATCCATTCCCTCCTAAATGTGTTTACTTTATCCCTCCATTCCCTCCTAAATGTGTTTACTTTATCCCTCCATTCCCTCCTAAATGTGTTTACTTTATCCCTCCATACCCCCTCTCAATCCATTCCCTCCTAAATGTGTTTACTTTATCCCTCCATACTCCCCCTTCAATCCATTCCCTCCTAAATGTGTTTACTTTATCCCTCCATACCCCCCTCTCAATCCATTCCCTCCTAAATGTGTTTACTTTATCCCTCCATACCCCCCCTCTCAATCCATTCCCTCCTAAATGTGTTTACTTTATCCCTCCATTCCCTCCTAAATGTGTTTACTTTATCCCTCCATACCCCCTCTCAATCCATTCCCTCCTAAATGTGTTTACTTTATCCCTCCATACTCCCCCCTTCAATCCATTCCCTCCTAAATGTGTTTACTTTATCCCTCCATTCCCTCCTAAATGTGTTTACTTTATCCCTCCATACCCCCTCTCAATCCATTCCCTCCTAAATGTGTTTACTTTATCCCTCCATACCCCCCTCTCACTCCATTCCCTCCTAAATGTGTTTACTTTATCCCTCCCCCCCCCCCCTCTCAATCCATTCCCTCCTAAATGTGTTTACTTTATCCCTCCATCCCCCCCCTCTCAATCCATTCCCTCCTAAATGTGTCTACTTTATCCCTCCATACCCCCCCCCTCTCAATCCATTCCCTCCAAAATGTGTTTACTTTATCCCTCCATACCCCCCCCTCTCAATAAATGTGTTTACTCCAGCCTCATAGTCCTTCCAGAGCAGGTAACCTGGGGTGATAGCTGACCCCCTATAACCACGGCTATAAAGGTTGGGTTCATGTTCCTCTCACATGGTGTTGAAGGTAGGCTTTGGCTTCACACAGACGCTGTTGAACTCTGACCCTGCCGTAGAAAGCCAGGGTCAGAGGGTGAATTGGTTTAAGGCCACGGTGGGATTGATGTCATCACCACAACAACCACAACAACACACCTGGGAATGGATGGGCGACAGGCATACACAATGACAGAGGGGAGAGGGGGACAAACCTAATCATACCCAGGGGCACATGTACACACACACACATAACACAAACTATTACATACAAGGAGCAATACAACAACAAAAAACATTTACAAACACTTCCAGGTGTTCCACTGCCACCAGTTTCTCTCCACAGTGCCCCCTCCTGGTGGTGTGTGTTAAACACAGTACAGTACTACAGGTGGTACTCACACAATGGCCTTGGTCTCCCAGTAGCGTTGCTGCTCAAGGCAACGAGGACTGTTGTCATCCTCTTCCTCACTCCTCAGGTAAACATGTCTACAGTGACACACAGGGGCAGAACAGTCAGGGAAGCCTACAGAGTTACGGCACTTGAAAGTAACATTCCCTGCTGTGTCGAGTACACGGTTGGTTAAGTGTTTTATACCTCTCCATCTTAAGCATTTGTTGTCCTCCACCATGGTTGCAGAAGCGATGGTACCTCTTCTCCTCCTCCTACACGGGATCACAAAAAGACATGAGCATTTTCTTCTTGAATGGAGGATAAGAGAGAAGATGAAAATGCTCCTGCAAGATTCAGTCATAACTACTCTGTCCTGGTGTTACACCGTCTGTAATGGTACTACCACCCACTCACACTGTCTGGAGGAGCACGGAGGGAGACGCTCTCTATTCTGTCTGCTTGTTGAGACTTGTGTTCTCTCAAATGTGTTTTCTTGTTGGAATGATGTTGAAATGCAGACATTTCGATAATGACCAAGAAAATCACAGTGGTTGTCGATGGTGCAACAGGTCCGCACCTCACGAGTAAATGTCAGTTGGCTTTTCATAGCTGATCATTCAGAGAGGTAGAGATACTCTGAATGATCGGCTATGAAAAGCCAACTGACATTTACTCCTAGCACCCTCTACAACCACTGTGATTATTGTTATTTGACCATGCTGGTCATCTATGAACATTTGAATATCTTGGCCATGTTCTGTTATAATCTCCACCCGGCACAGCCAGAAGAGGACTGGCCACCCCTCATAGCCTGGTTTCTTCCTATAGGTTTTGGCCTTTCTAGGGAGTTTTTCCTAGCCACCGTGCTTCTACACCTGCATTGCTTGCTGTTTGGGGTTTTAGGCTGGGTTTCTGTACAGCACTTTAAAATATCAGCTGATATAAGAAGGGCTTTATAAATACATTTGATTTGATAGCAGGGCAGAAAGGACGGTATCTGTGTAGAATATTCAGGATAGGACGCCGGGTCAAAACACACAGTCACACACACATTTGCAGGTTCACATGTAAGAACACTCCACGTGTGAAAAGCTCACTTTCACATGTAAAATTGCAAGTTCACATGTGGGGGTGAATTAGGGCGACGGAGCGTTGTGAAATGTCGCTTGTTGGAATTCTTGAGTCAACAAGGTGAAACATCTGTCAATGTTCCCTTAAGCAAGGCACTTAACCCTAATTGCTCCAGGGTTACTGTCGATAATGGCTGACCCTGGCCTTGACCCCACTCTCTGAGGGTGTCTCACGGGGAGCTGGGATAAGGAGAAAACACTTCCAGTTCACACTTGTGTATAATACATATTTGGGTGAAACAGGACAACTATAAGCACCCACATTATTATTATTATTATTGGGTTTTCACATGATTGTTGTGAACCTGCAATTCTACATGTGAAAGGGAGATTTATACTTATGGATTGTTCTTACATGTGAATCTGCAAATGTGATTTCACATGTTAATGTTTTTCAAACATTCTCCTCAGATGTTCAAATCTTTTGTTACCATGTTATTCTCCTCACGTGTTAATAGATGGTGCTATCATGTGAACTCTAAATGTAATACACGTGAAAATATGGTTTCACATGTGAAATGTAAGCTCAACATGTGAAAACAGCAATTTCACATGTGAAAACGTGATTTTCAAAAGGGAAACTGCAGATTTCATGGTTTTTATTTTGTAAGGGCACACACACACACACACACACTATCTGCCCTGCCTGCTGCCAGAGCTGATAGGCCAGTGAATGGGAGAGATGGAGTGAAGCGGCTTCATGAATGCATCCATCTGTCTGTCCTGTCTAAGTGAAGTTTAGGAGGGGATGGCATAGACCCCACAGGCTCTCTGCCTGGCAGACACAGACGGGGCTGGCCCCTGGCAACTAGCCTCTGACTGGCTCCTGCTTGGCCCCTGTGGCTTCTCTGGCATCTGCACTTCCTGACTGCCAAAAAGCTGCACATTGCTAACACACACACAGACACAAAGAGATGATTCTGAATTAGGGCTGTCAGAGTTTCTAAGTTAACTTTTGTAATTTTAGTGCACAAATTGTTTTCATTGTGATTAATCGCATTATCTGAAAACATTCAAACTAAATACATCTATAAACTAAAAACAACAATGTAATGTCAAAACAAGTTGACATGGAGATGAAAGAAAGTGTGCTTTATCAATTTACCAGATTTTGCCAACTGCTACTTTGGACAAAGTCAAGACGTTAAAATTGTTGTAATGCTTTTTGTAGAAAATTCTTAAATTACAGCTCAATTTGCGCAAATTCTGAATTTGCAATTAATGGTGATTAATCACAGCAAATCCTTTGATTAAAGTTTTAAATGTTTGACAGACCTATTTTGAATTGAACGGTCAATACTCTGAGATGGATCATAAATATACATGGGAAGAGAAACCCAGTGTCTGCCTTCTCGGTCTAATCCCGCAGGTGACAAAACCACACATGTTAAACGTAGAATATCACATATGCCTGGAAATACAAATTTACTCATTATTATGTTACGTTTTTCACTTGATTTGATCATACTGTACATGTGTGTTCATGTCTACACGTGTTATTTCTGGCATGTGGGTTTTTAGTTTTGGAAGTGTGTGTATCCAGCTCCTTTCTGTTATCTGAATCAGGCTATTCTGAATGCTCCTCGCTCTCCATTAAGTCCGGACAACAGGGATTTCATGTTCAGACATGCCAACTGTAGGCCAGCCTGGTGTTGCAACAAGTGGTCTTATCGTTGGGGTCCTTGTGTTAAATTAAAAACAAAAGTATCTTTGTACGCACTGAGATATTTTACACGAGAGATTACACTTTTACTTAATCTCTGAGCCCCAAAGCACAAACGGAACTCTAACAATCTGTCAGCTTTGTAGCACTCGTTTATGTGTGCACATAATAGACTACACAAACAACTTCTCTGTAATACATTGTAGCAATTTCTTGAATCATGTAAACACAGTTATTTCAATCCCAACCTGTGTTTGCTGTTCTCCATATATGTGTTGCGCCACTGTTCAGAAACTAGTGCGCATGAATTACAGTGCTTTTCCACATAACACGATGGGGCCGATAAAACAACAGTCCCCTTCATTTTCAATGGAGCGAAGTGAAGTGGACAGGGGGACTGTTGGGCAATGCAAGCAAGGGTGAGGGAGCGGGGGCGGGACCAAAGTTAGGGAAAGCTGAACTTTATGCAAATACTCCACAATATCGTGACACTATTTTACCAGTCAAAGCTCACTATAGCATCCAGCATCTATTGGATTGGCTGTTTACACATAGCACTACCTATCCTGCTTTCTAGCTTGTTAGCACCCATATGAGGGCCAAGATAGCGTGGTTATCCAAATGATTGTGTTATGTGGAAATGGACTGTTACAGGGGGATTTTACTATATAAGCAGCACTCGTATAGCCACGCTAGCTTCGCCCTCATGTGGGTGCTATCAAGCAAGCTAGGTAGTGCTACGTATCAACAGCCATGGTCAACCAATCTAGTAGGGTCTGGAAGCTATGGTGGCCTTCGTTTGGTCACTTGCGTTGCGATATAGCAGAGGACTTGCATAAAGTTCAGCTTTCCCCAACTTCAGTCCTGCCCTGTTCAGCTCCCTCGCCCCATGCTCGCTTCGCTCAACGATCCCTCGCCCACTCCGCTTCTCTTTTCTCCCATTGAAATTGAATGGCTTCCGATGTTTCACCGCGCAATGCCACTCTATATTTATCAGGGGCCGTTGCGCTACATTTCCTCACTATGTTGGGTTGGTGACACCGGTAATTCTATTGGTATATTTACATTTGGGATAAATGTTGTACCATTGCAGATATTCCATTCTGCTATAGTCAGTGACTGCAGTTATCATTATGGATGTTGTTTGATGTTTAAATGCTACCTGTTTGATTAGGCTACGGTTATCAATAGGCTGCACTGTAAATAAAATCTATATTTCACCATGTTTTTATTCTC
>NC_068421.1:34641347-34823708 GCF_023373465.1 Oncorhynchus keta
GTCCTACAGGGAAATGGAGACGTTACTCAGCAGAGTGGAGTCCTACAGGGAAATGGAGACGTTACTCAGCAGAGTGGAGTCCTACAGAGATACGGAGACGTTACTCAACAGAGTGGAGTCCTACAGGGAAATGGAGACGTTACTCAGCAGAATGGAGTCCCACAGGGAAATGGAGACGTTACTCAACAGAGTGGAGTCCTACAGGGAAATGGAGACGTTACTCAGCAGAGTGGAGTCCTACAGGGAAATGGAGAAGTTACTCAACAGAGTGGAGTCCTACAGGGAAACGGAGATGTAGCTCAACAGAGTGGAGTCCTACAGGGAAATGGAGACGTTACTCAGCAGAGTGGAGTCCTACAGAGATACGGAGACGTTACTCAACAGAGTGGAGTCCTACAGGGAAATGGAGACGTTACTCAGCAGAGTGTAGTTCTACAGGGAAATGGAGACGTTACTCAACAGAGTGGAGTCCTACAGGGAAATGGAGACGTTACTCAGCAGAGTGGAGTCCTACAGGGAAATGGAGACGTTACTCAGCAGAGTGAAGTCCTACAGGGAAATGGAGACGTTACTCAACAGACTGGAGTCCTACAGGGAAATTGAGACGTTACTCAACAGAGTGGAGTCCCACAGGGAAATGGAGACGTTACTCAGCAGAGTGGAGTCCTACAGGGAAACGGAGATGTTACTCAACAGAGTGGAGTCCTACAGGGAAATGGAGACGTTACTCAGCAGAGTGTAGTTCTACAGGGAAATGGAGACGTTACTCAACAGAGTGGAGTCCTACAGGGAAATGGAGACGTTACTCAGCAGAGTGGAGTCCTACAGGGAAATGGAGACGTTACTCAGCAGAGTGAAGTCCTACAGGGAAATGGAGACGTTACTCAACAGACTGGAGTCCTACAGGGAAATTGAGACGTTACTCAACAGAGTGGAGTCCCACAGGGAAATGGAGACGTTACTCAACAGAGTGGAGTCCTACAGGGAAATGGAGACGTTACTCAACAGAGTGGAGTCCTACAGGGAAATGGAGACGTTACTCAGCAGAGTGGAGTCCTACAGGGAAATGGAGACGTTACTCAGCAGAGTGGAGTCCTACAGGGAAATGGAGACGTTACTCAGCAGAGTGGAGTCCCACAGGGAAATGGAGACGTTACTCAGCAGAGTGGAGTCCCACAGGGAAATGGAGACGTTACTCAACAGAGTGGAGTCCTACAGGGAAATGGAGACGTTACTCAGCAGAGTGGAGTCCTACAGGGAAACGGAGATGTTACTCAACAGAGTGGAGTCCTACAGGGAAATGGAGACGTTACTCAGCAGAGTGGAGTCCTACAGAGACAGAGTGGAGAAACGGAGACGTTACTCAACAGAGTGGAGTCCTACAGGGAAATGGAGACGTTACTCAGCAGAATGGAGTCCCACAGGGAAATGGAGACGTTACTCAGCAGAGTGGAGTCCTACAGGGAAATGGAGACGTTACTCAGCAGAATGGAGTCCAACAGGGAAATGGAGAAGTTACTCAACAGAGTGGAGTCCTCCATGGAAATGGAGACGTTACTCAACAGAGTGGAGTCCTACAGGGAAATGGAGACATTACTCAGCAGAGTGGAGTCCTACAGGGAAATGGAGACGTTACTCAGCAGAGTGGAGTCCTACAGGGAAATGGAGAAGTTACTCAACAGAGTGGAGTCCCACAGGGAAATGGAAACATTACTCAGCAGAGTGGAGTCCCAAGGGGAAACGTTACTCAGCAGAGTGGAGTCCCACAGGGAAATGGAGAAGTTACTCAACAGAGTGGAGTCCTACATGGAAATGGAGACGTTACTCAACAGAGTGGAGTCCTACAGGGAAATGGAGACGTTACTCAGCAGAGTGGAGTCCAACAGGGAAATGGAGACGTTACTCAGCAGAGTGGAGTCCTACACGGAAATGGAGAAGTTACTCAACAGAGTGGAGTCCTACAGGGAAATGGAGACGTTACTCAGCAGAGTGGAGTCCTACAGAGATACGGAGACGTTACTCAACAGAGTGGAGTCCTACAGGGAAATGGAGACGTTACTCAGCAGAATGGAGTCTCACAGGGAAATGGAGACGTTACCCAGCAGAGTGGAGTCCTACAGGGAAATGGAGACGTTACTCAGCAGAATGGAGTCCCACAGGGAAATGGAGAAGTTACTCAACAGAGTGGAGTCCTACAGGGAAATGGAGGCGTTACTCAGCAGAGTGGAGTCCGAAGGGGGAAATGGAGACGTTACTCAGCAGAATGGAGTCCCCAGGGAAATAGAGACGTTACTCAGCAGAGTGGAGTCCCAAGGGGAAACGTTACTCAGCAGAGTGGAGTCCCACAGGGAAATGGAGAAGTTACTCAACAGAGTGGAGTCCTACAGGGAAACGGAGATGATACTCAGCAGAGTGGAATCCTACAGAGATACGGAGACGTTA
This sequence comes from Oncorhynchus keta, assembly GCF_023373465.1. Taxonomy (NCBI): domain Eukaryota; kingdom Metazoa; phylum Chordata; class Actinopteri; order Salmoniformes; family Salmonidae; genus Oncorhynchus; species Oncorhynchus keta. The sequence goes on from NC_068421.1 coordinate 34,643,790, forward strand.
CTCAACAGAGTGGAGTCCTACAGAGATACGGAGACGTTACCCAACAGAGTGGAGTCCTACAGGGAAAGGAGAAGTTACTCAACAGAGTGGAGTCCTACAGGGAAACGGAGACGATACTCAGCAGAGTGGAGTCCTACAGGGAAATGGAGACGTTACTCAGCAGAGTGGAGTCCTACAGGGAAATGGAGACGTTACTCAGCAGAGTGAAGTCCTACAGGGAAATGGAGACGTTACTCAACAGACTGGAGTCCTACAGGGAAATTGAGACGTTACTCAACAGAGTGGAGTCCCACAGGGAAATGGAGACGTTACTCAACAGAGTGGAGTCCTACAGGGAAATGGAGACGTTACTCAACAGAGTGGAGTCCTACAGGGAAATGGAGACGTTACTCAGCAGAGTGGAGTCCTACAGGGAAATGGAGATGTTACTCAGCAGAGTGGAGTCCTACAGGGAAATGGAGACGTTACTCAGCAGAGTGGAGTCCCACAGGGAAATGGAGACGTTACTCAGCAGAGTGGAGTCCCACAGGGAAATGGAGACGTTACTCAACAGAGTGGAGTCCTACAGGGAAATGGAGACGTTACTCAGCAGAGTGGAGTCCTACAGGGAAACGGAGATGTTACTCAACAGAGTGGAGTCCTACAGGGAAATGGAGATGTTACTCAACAGAGTGGAGTCCTACAGGGAAATGGAGACGTTACTCAGCAGAGTGTAGTTCTACAGGGAAATGGAGACGTTACTCAACAGAGTGGAGTCCTACAGGGAAATGGAGACGTTACTCAGCAGAGTGGAGTCCTACAGGGAAATGGAGACGTTACTCAGCAGAGTGAAGTCCTACAGGGAAATGGAGACGTTACTCAACAGACTGGAGTCCTACAGGGAAATTGAGACGTTACTCAACAGAGTGGAGTCCCACAGGGAAATGGAGACGTTACTCAACAGAGTGGAGTCCTACAGGGAAATGGAGACGTTACTCAACAGAGTGGAGTCCTACAGGGAAATGGAGACGTTACTCAGCAGAGTGGAGTCCTACAGGGAAATGGAGACGTTACTCAGCAGAGTGGAGTCCTACAGGGAAATGGAGACGTTACTCAGCAGAGTGGAGTCCCACAGGGAAATGGAGACGTTACTCAGCAGAGTGGAGTCCCACAGGGAAATGGAGACGTTACTCAACAGAGTGGAGTCCTACAGGGAAATGGAGACGTTACTCAGCAGAGTGGAGTCCTACAGGGAAACGGAGATGTTACTCAACAGAGTGGAGTCCTACAGGGAAATGGAGACGTTACTCAGCAGAGTGGAGTCCTACAGAGATACGGAGACGTTACTCAACAGAGTGGAGTCCTACAGGGAAATGGAGACGTTACTCAGCAGAGTGGAGTCCTACAGGGAAATGGAGACGTTACTCAACAGAGTGGAGTCCTACAGGGAAATGGAGACGTTACTCAGCAGAATGGAGTCCAACAGGGAAATGGAGAAGTTACTCAACAGAGTGGAGTCCTCCATGGAAATGGAGACGTTACTCAACAGAGTGGAGTCCTACAGGGAAATGGAGACGTTACTCAGCAGAGTGGAGTCCTACAGGGAAATGGAGACGTTACTCAGCAGAGTGGAGTCCTACAGGGAAATGGAGAAGTTACTCAACAGAGTGGAGTCCTACAGGGAAATGGAAACATTACTCAGCAGAGTGGAGTCCCAAGGGGAAACGTTACTCAGCAGAGTGGAGTCCCACAGGGAAATGGAGAAGTTACTCAACAGAGTGGAGTCCTACATGGAAATGGAGACGTTACTCAACAGAGTGGAGTCCTACAGGGAAATGGAGACGTTACTCAGCAGAGTGGAGTCCAACAGGGAAATGGAGACGTTACTCAGCAGAGTGGAGTCCTACACGGAAATGGAGAAGTTACTCAACAGAGTGGAGTCCTACAGGGAAACGGAGACGTTACTCAACAGAGTGGAGTCCTACAGGGAAATGGAGACGTTACTCAACAGAGTGGAGTCCTACAGGGAAATGGAGACGTTACTCAGCAGAGTGGAGTCCTACAGGGAAATGGAGACGTTACTCAGCAGAATGGAGTCCCACAGGGAAATGGAGACGTTACCCAGCAGAGTGGAGTCCTACAGGGAAATGGAGACGTTACTCAGCAGAATGGAGTCCCACAGGGAAATGGAGAAGTTACTCAACAGAGTGGAGTCCTACAGGGAAATGGAGGCGTTACTCAGCAGAGTGGAGTCCGAAGGGGAAATGGAGACGTTACTCAGCAGAATGGAGTCCCCCAGGGAAATAGAGACGTTACTCAGCAGAGTGGAGTCCCAAGGGGAAACGTTACTCAGCAGAGTGGAGTCCCACAGGGAAATGGAGAAGTTACTCAACAGAGTGGAGTCCTACAGGGAAACGGAGACGATACTCAGCAGAGTGGAATCCTACAGAGATACGGAGACGTTACTCAACAGAGTGGAGTCCTACAGAGATACGGAGACGTTACCCAACAGAGTGGAGTCCTACAGGGAAAGGAGAAGTTACTCAACAGAGTGGAGTCCTACAGGGAAACGGAGACGATACTCAGCAGAGTGGAGTCCTACAGGGAAATGGAGACGTTACTCAGCAGAGTGGAGTCCTACAGGGAAATGGAGACGTTACTCAGCAGAGTGAAGTCCTACAGGGAAATGGAGACGTTACTCAACAGACTGGAGTCCTACAGGGAAATTGAGACGTTACTCAACAGAGTGGAGTCCCACAGGGAAATGGAGACGTTACTCAACAGAGTGGAGTCCTACAGGGAAATGGAGACGTTACTCAACAGAGTGGAGTCCTACAGGGAAATGGAGACGTTACTCAGCAGAGTGGAGTCCTACAGGGAAATGGAGATGTTACTCAGCAGAGTGGAGTCCTACAGGGAAATGGAGATGTTACTCAGCAGAGTGGAGTCCCACAGGGAAATGGAGACGTTACTCAGCAGAGTGGAGTCCCACAGGGAAATGGAGACGTTACTCAACAGAGTGGAGTCCTACAGGGAAATGGAGACGTTACTCAGCAGAGTGGAGTCCTACAGGGAAACGGAGATGTTACTCAACAGAGTGGAGTCCTACAGGGAAATGGAGACGTTACTCAGCAGAGTGTAGTTCTACAGGGAAATGGAGACGTTACTCAACAGAGTGGAGTCCTACAGGGAAATGGAGACGTTACTCAGCAGAATGGAGTCCCACAGGGAAATGGAGACGTTACTCAACAGAGTGGAGTCCTACAGGGAAATGGAGACGTTACTCAGCAGAATGGAGTCCAACAGGGAAATGGAGAAGTTACTCAACAGAGTGGAGTCCTCCATGGAAATGGAGACGTTACTCAACAGAGTGGAGTCCTACAGGGAAATGGAGACGTTACTCAGCAGAGTGGAGTCCTACAGGGAAATGGAGACGTTACTCAGCAGAGTGGAGTCCTACAGGGAAATGGAGAAGTTACTCAACAGAGTGGAGTCCTACAGGGAAATGGAAACATTACTCAGCAGAGTGGAGTCCCAAGGGGAAACGTTACTCAGCAGAGTGGAGTCCCACAGGGAAATGGAGAAGTTACTCAACAGAGTGGAGTCCTACATGGAAATGGAGACGTTACTCAACAGAGTGGAGTCCTACAGGGAAATGGAGACGTTACTCAGCAGAGTGGAGTCCAACAGGGAAATGGAGACGTTACTCAGCAGAGTGGAGTCCTACACGGAAATGGAGAAGTTACTCAACAGAGTGGAGTCCTACAGGGAAACGGAGACGTTACTCAACAGAGTGGAGTCCTACAGGGAAATGGAGACGTTACTCAGCAGAGTGGAGTCCTACAGAGATACGGAGACGTTACTCAACAGAGTGGAGTCCTACAGGGAAATGGAGACGTTACTCAGCAGAATGGAGTCCCACAGGGAAATGGAGACGTTACCCAGCAGAGTGGCGTCCTACAGGGAAATGGAGACGTTACTCAGCAGAATGGAGTCCCACAGGGAAATGGAGAAGTTACTCAACAGAGTGGAGTCCTACAGGGAAATGGAGGCGTTACTCAGCAGAGTGGAGTCCGAAGGGGAAATGGAGACGTTACTCAGCAGAATGGAGTCCCCCAGGGAAATAGAGACGTTACTCAGCAGAGTGGAGTCCCAAGGGGAAACGTTACTCAGCAGAGTGGAGTCCCACAGGGAAATGGAGAAGTTACTCAACAGAGTGGAGTCCTACAGGGAAACGGAGATGATACTCAGCAGAGTGGAATCCTACAGAGATACGGAGACGTTACTCAACAGAGTGGAGTCCTACAGAGATACGGAGACGTTACCCAACAGAGTGGAGTCCTACAGGGAAAGGAGAAGTTACTCAACAGAGTGGAGTCCTACAGGGAAACGGAGACGATACTCAGCAGAGTGGAATCCTACAGAGATACGGAGACGTTACTCAACAGAGTGGAGTCCTACAGAGATACGGAGACGTAACTCAACAGAGTGGAGTCCTACAGGGAAATGGAGACGATACTCAGCAGAGTGGAATCCTACAGAGATACGGAGACGTTACTCAACAGAGTGGAGTCCTACAGGGAAATGGAGACGTTACTCAACAGAGTGGAGTCCTACAGAGATACGGAGACGTTACTCAACAGAGTGGAGTCCTACAGGGAAATAGAGACGTTACTCAACAGAGTGGAGTCCTACAGGGAAATAGAGACGTTACTCAACAGAGTGGAGTCCTACAGGGAAATGGAGGCGTTACTCAGCAGAGTGGAGTCCGAAGGGGAAATGGAGACGTTACTCAGCAGAATGGAGTCCCACAGGGAAATGGAGACGTTACCCAGCAGAGTGGCGTCCTACAGGGAAATGGAGACGTTACTCAGCAGAATGGAGTCCCACAGGGAAATGGAGAAGTTACTCAACAGAGTGGAGTCCTACAGGGAAATGGAGGCGTTACTCAGCAGAGTGGAGTCCGAAGGGGAAATGGAGACGTTACTCAGCAGAATGGAGTCCCCCAGGGAAATAGAGACGTTACTCAGCAGAGTGGAGTCCCAAGGGGAAACGTTACTCAGCAGAGTGGAGTCCCACAGGGAAATGGAGAAGTTACTCAACAGAGTGGAGTCCTACAGGGAAACGGAGACGATACTCAGCAGAGTGGAATCCTACAGAGATACGGAGACGTTACTCAGCAGAGTGGAATCCTACAGAGATACGGAGACGTTACTCAACAGAGTGGAGTCCTACAGAGATACGGAGACGTAACTCAACAGAGTGGAGTCCTACAGGGAAATGGAGACGATACTCAGCAGAGTGGAATCCTACAGAGATACGGAGACGTTACTCAACAGAGTGGAGTCCTACAGAGATACGGAGACGTTACTCAACAGAGTGGAGTCCTACAGGGAAATAGAGACGTTACTCAACAGAGTGGAGTCCTACAGAGATACGGAGACGTTACTCAACAGAGTGGAGTCCTACAGGGAAATAGAGACGTTACTCAACAGAGTGGAGTCCTACAGAGATACGGAGACGTTACTCAACAGAGTGGAGTCCTACAGGGAAATAGAGACGTTACTCAACAGAGTGGAGTCCTACAGGGAAATAGAGACGTTACTCAACAGAGTGGAGTCCTACAGAGATACGGAGACGTTACTCAACAGAGTGGAGTCCTACAGAGATACGGAGACGTTCCTCAGCAGAGTGGAGTCCCAAGGGGAAACGTTACTCAGCAGAGTGGACTCCCACAGGGAAATGGAGATGTTACTCAGCACAGTGGAGTCCCACGGGGAAACGGAGACGGCACTCAGCAGCGTGGAGTCCCACGCGGTAACACAGACTGCAGTCAGCAGAGTGGAGTCCCACGCGGTAACACAGACTGCAGTCAGCAGACTGGAGTCCCACGCGGTAACACAGACTGCAGTCAGCAGCGTGGAGTCCCACGCGGTAACACAGACTGCACTCAGCAGCGTGGAGTCCCACGCGGTAACACAGACTGCACTCAGCAGATTGGAGTCCCACGCGGTAACACAGACTGCACTCAGCAGCATGGAGTCCCACGCGGTAACACAGACTGCAGTCAGCAGAGTGGAGTCCCACGCGGTAACACAGACTGCAGTCAGCAGAGTGGAGTCCCACGCGGTAACACAGACTGCACTCAGCAGAGTGGAGTCCCACGCGGTAACACAGACTGCACTCAGCAGAGTGGAGTCCCACGCGGTAACACAGACTGCAGTCAGCAGAGTGGAGTCCCACGCGGTAACACAGACTGCAGTCAGCAGAGTGGAGTCCCACGCGGTAACACAGACTGCAGTCAGCAGAGTGGAGTCCCACGCGGTAACACAGACTGCAGTCAGCAGAGTGGAGTCCCACGCGGTAACACAGACTGCACTCAGCAGCGTGGAGTCCCACGCGGTAACACAGACTGCAGTCAGCAGAGTGGAGTCCCACGCGGTAACACAGACTGCAGTCAGCAGAGTGGAGTCCCACGCGGTAACACAGACTGCAGTCAGCAGCGTGGAGTCCCACGCGGTAACACAGACTGTAGTCAGCAGAGTGGAGTCCCACGCGGTAACACAGACTGCAGTCAGCAGAGTGGAGTCCCACGCGGTAACACAGACTGCAGTCAGCAGTGTGGAGTCCCACGCGGTAACACAGACTGCAGTCAGCAGAGTGGAGTCCCACGCGGTAACACAGACTGCACTGAGCAGCATGGAGTCCCACGCGGTAACACAGACTGCACTCAGCATCATGGAGTCCCACGCGGTAACACAGACTGCAGTCAGCAGAGTGGAGTCCCACACGGTAACACAGACTGCAGTCAGCAGAGTGGAGTCCCACGCGGTAACACAGACTGCAGTCAGCAGAGTGGAGTCCCACGCGGTAACACAGACTGCAGTCAGCAGCGTGGAGTCCCACGCGGTAACACAGACTGCAGTCAGCAGCGTGGAGTCCCACGCGGTAACACAGACTGCAGTCAGCAGAGTGGAGTCCCACGCGGTAACACAGACTGCAGTCAGCAGAGTGGAGTCCCACGCGGTAACACAGACTGCAGTCAGCAGCATGGAGTCCCACGCGGTAACACAGACTGCAGTCAGCAGAGTGGAGTCCCACGCGGTAACACAGACTGCAGTCAGCAGAGTGGAGTCCCACGCGGTAACACAGACTGCAGTCAGCAGCGTGGAGTGGAGTCCCACGCGGTAACACAGACTGCACTCAGCAGCGTGGAGTCCCACGCGGTAACACAGACTGCAGTCAGCAGAGTGGAGTCCCACGCGGTAACACAGACTGCAGTCAGCAGCGTGGAGTCCCACGCGGTAACACAGACTGCAGTCAGCAGCGTGGAGTCCCACGCGGTAACACAGACTGCAGTCAGCAGCGTGGAGTCCCACGCGGTAACACAGACTGCAGTCAGCAGAGTGGAGTCCCACGCGGTAACACAGACTGCAGTCAGCAGCGTGGAGTCCCACGCGGTAACACAGACTGCAGTCAGCAGCGTGGAGTCCCACGCGGTAACACAGACTGCAGTCAGCAGCGTGGAGTCCCACGCGGTAACACAGACTGCAGTCAGCAGCGTGGAGTCCCACGCGGTAACACAGACTGCAGTCAGCAGCGTGGAGTCCCACGCGGTAACACAGACTGCAGTCAGTAACACAGACTGCAGTCAGCAGCGGAGTCCCACGCGGTAACACAGACTGCAGTCAGCAGAGTGGAGTCCCACGCGGTAACACAGACTGCAGTCAGCAGAGTGGAGTCCCACGCGGTAACACAGACTGCAGTCAGCAGAGTGGAGTCCCACGCGGTAACACAGACTGCAGTCAGCAGCGTGGAGTCCCACGCGGTAACACAGACTGCAGTCAGCAGAGTGGAGTCCCACGCGGTAACACAGACTGCAGTCAGCAGAGTGGAGTCCCACGCGGTAACACAGACTGCAGTCAGCAGCGTGGAGTCCCACGCGGTAACACAGACTGCAGTCAGCAGCGTGGAGTCCCACGCGGTAACACAGACTGCAGTCAGCAGAGTGGAGTCCCACGCGGTAACACAGACTGCAGTCAGCAGAGTGGAGTCCCACGCGGTAACACAGACTGCAGTCAGCAGCATGGAGTCCCACGCGGTAACACAGACTGCAGTCAGCAGAGTGGAGTCCCACGCGGTAACACAGACTGCAGTCAGCAGAGTGGAGTCCCACGCGGTAACACAGACTGCAGTCAGCAGAGTGGAGTCCCACGCGGTTAACACAGACTGCAGTCAGCAGCGTGGAGTCCCACGCGGTAACACAGACTGCACTCAGCAGCGTGGAGTCCCACGCGGTAACACAGACTGCACTCAGCAGCGTGGAGTCCCACGCGGTAACACAGACTGCAGTCAGCAGAGTGGAGTCCCACGCGGTAACACAGACTGCAGTCAGCAGCGTGGAGTCCCACGCGGTAACACAGACTGCACTCAGCAGCATGGAGTCCCACGCGGTAACACAGACTGCAGTCAGCAGAGTGGAGTCCCACGCGGTAACACAGACTGCAGTCAGCAGCGTGGAGTCCCACGCGGTAACACAGACTGCAGTCAGCAGCGTGGAGTCCCACGCGGTAACACAGACTGCACTCAGCAGCGTGGAGTCCCACGCGGTAACACAGACTGCAGTCAGCAGAGTGGAGTCCCACGCGGTAACACAGACTGCAGTCAGCAGCGTGGAGTCCCACGCGGTAACACAGACTGCAGTCAGCAGCGTGGAGTCCCACGCGGTAACACAGACTGCAGTCAGCAGCGTGGAGTCCCACGCGGTAACACAGACTGCAGTCAGCAGCGTGGAGTCCCACGCGGTAACACAGACTGCAGTCAGCAGAGTGGAGTCCCACGCGGTAACACAGACTGCAGTCAGCAGAGTGGAGTCCCACGCGGTAACACAGACTGCAGTCAGCAGCGTGGAGTCCCACGCGGTAACACAGACTGCACTCAGCAGCGTGGAGTCCCACGCGGTAACACAGACTGCAGTCAGCAGAGTGGAGTCCCACGCGGTAACACAGACTGCAGTCAGCAGAGTGGAGTCCCACGCGGTAACACAGACTGCAGTCAGCAGAGTGGAGTCCCACGCGGTAACACAGACTGCAGTCAGCAGAGTGGAGTCCCACGCGGTAACACAGACTGCACTGAGCAGCGTGGAGTCCCACGCGGTAACAGAGACTGCAGTCAGCAGAGTGGAGTCCCACGCGGTAACACAGACTGCAGTCAGCAGAGTGGAGTCCCACGCAGTAACACAGACTGCAGTCAGCAGAGTGGAGTCCCACGCAGTAACACAGACTGCAGTCAGCAGAGTGGAGTCCCACGCAGTAACACAGACTGCAGTCAGCAGAGTGGAGTCCCACGCAGTAACACAGACTGCAGTCAGCAGAGTGGAGTCCCACGCGGTAACACAGACTGCAGTCAGCAGAGTGGAGTCCCACGCGGTAACACAGACTGCAGTCAGCAGAGTGGAGTCCCACGCGGTAACACAGACTGCAGTCAGCAGCGTGGAGTCCCACGCGGTAACACAGACTGCAGTCAGCAGCGTGGAGTCCCACGCGGTAACACAGACTGCAGTCAGCAGAGTGGAGTCCCACGCGGTAACACAGACTGCAGTCAGCAGAGTGGAGTCCCACGCGGTAACACAGACTGCAGTCAGCAGCATGGAGTCCCACGCGGTAACACAGACTGCAGTCAGCAGAGTGGAGTCCCACGCGGTAACACAGACTGCAGTCAGCAGAGTGGAGTCCCACGCGGTAACACAGACTGCAGTCAGCAGAGTGGAGTCCCACGCGGTTAACACAGACTGCAGTCAGCAGCGTGGAGTCCCACGCGGTAACACAGACTGCACTCAGCAGCGTGGAGTCCCACGCGGTAACACAGACTGCACTCAGCAGCGTGGAGTCCCACGCGGTAACACAGACTGCAGTCAGCAGAGTGGAGTCCCACGCGGTAACACAGACTGCAGTCAGCAGCGTGGAGTCCCACGCGGTAACACAGACTGCACTCAGCAGCATGGAGTCCCACGCGGTAACACAGACTGCAGTCAGCAGAGTGGAGTCCCACGCGGTAACACAGACTGCAGTCAGCAGCGTGGAGTCCCACGCGGTAACACAGACTGCAGTCAGCAGCGTGGAGTCCCACGCGGTAACACAGACTGCACTCAGCAGCGTGGAGTCCCACGCGGTAACACAGACTGCAGTCAGCAGAGTGGAGTCCCACGCGGTAACACAGACTGCAGTCAGCAGCGTGGAGTCCCACGCGGTAACACAGACTGCAGTCAGCAGCGTGGAGTCCCACGCGGTAACACAGACTGCAGTCAGCAGCGTGGAGTCCCACGCGGTAACACAGACTGCAGTCAGCAGCGTGGAGTCCCACGCGGTAACACAGACTGCAGTCAGCAGAGTGGAGTCCCACGCGGTAACACAGACTGCAGTCAGCAGAGTGGAGTCCCACGCGGTAACACAGACTGCAGTCAGCAGCGTGGAGTCCCACGCGGTAACACAGACTGCACTCAGCAGCGTGGAGTCCCACGCGGTAACACAGACTGCAGTCAGCAGAGTGGAGTCCCACGCGGTAACACAGACTGCAGTCAGCAGAGTGGAGTCCCACGCGGTAACACAGACTGCAGTCAGCAGAGTGGAGTCCCACGCGGTAACACAGACTGCAGTCAGCAGAGTGGAGTCCCACGCGGTAACACAGACTGCACTGAGCAGCGTGGAGTCCCACGCGGTAACAGAGACTGCAGTCAGCAGAGTGGAGTCCCACGCGGTAACACAGACTGCAGTCAGCAGAGTGGAGTCCCACGCAGTAACACAGACTGCAGTCAGCAGAGTGGAGTCCCACGCAGTAACACAGACTGCAGTCAGCAGAGTGGAGTCCCACGCAGTAACACAGACTGCAGTCAGCAGAGTGGAGTCCCACGCAGTAACACAGACTGCAGTCAGCAGAGTGGAGTCCCACGCGGTAACACAGACTGCAGTCAGCAGAGTGGAGTCCCACGCGGTAACACAGACTGCAGTCAGCAGCGTGGAGTCCCACGCGGTAACACAGACTGCAGTCAGCAGCGTGGAGTCCCACGCGGTAACACAGACTGCAGTCAGCAGCGTGGAGTCCCACGCGGTAACACAGACTGCAGTCAGCAGCGTGGAGTCCCACGCGGTAACACAGACTGCAGTCAGCAGCGTGGAGTCCCACGCGGTAACACAGACTGCACTCAGCAGAGTGGAGTCCCACGCGGTAACACAGACTGCAGTCAGCAGCGTGGAGTCCCACGCGGTAACACAGACTGCAGTCAGCAGAGTGGAGTCCCACGCGGTAACACAGACTGCAGTCAGCAGAGTGGAGTCCCACGCGGTAACACAGACTGCAGTCAGCAGCGTGGAGTCCCACGCGGTAACACAGACTGCAGTCAGCAGCGTGGAGTCCCACGCGGTAACACAGACTGCAGTCAGCAGCGTGGGGTCCCACGCGGTAACACAGACTGCACTCAGCAGAGTGGAGTCCCACGCGGTAACACAGACTGCAGTCAGCAGAGTGGAGTCCCACGCGGTAACACAGACTGCAGTCAGCAGAGTGGAGTCCCACGCGGTAACACAGACTGCAGTCAGCAGCGTGGAGTCCCACGCGGTAACACAGACTGCAGTCAGCAGCGTGGAGTCCCACGCGGTAACACAGACTGCAGTCAGCAGCGTGGGGTCCCACGCGGTAACACAGACTGCACTCAGCAGAGTGGAGTCCCACGCGGTAACACAGACTGCACTCAGCAGAGTGGAGTCCCATGGGGAAACAGAGACGATAATGTACTTCTGAAATATGACCCCCTCCTTCACACATTATAGAATTTTACAGTAGATGTCACTACCATACCAATTCCACTAGGCAGAATTTCATTAATCCTTGTGATCACACTAACTACATGTTCAATGGGATTTAGTGGACCAGTGCTCTACCTACACCCTTCAAACGATTCTTCCAGGTTAATTCTGAAATCCAACACAAGACACCGCGATAACCTTCACCCTCCCCACTGCCACACCTCACATAATTCTCTGTCAAATACAGAGGTACCATATTCTGGAATTGTTATCTTATCATTTAAATTATTGAATAGTATTCTAAGCATGTCCTCCTTGTCTTGGCTGTATAAACATCCTCTGGTCGCTGTAGGGGCTAGAGGTTACTGATTTCTTCACATTTTACAAAATACAACTGTCAAATCAAATAGTTTGAGTCTAGCCGGCTGCTGATTGGAATGGTTAGGAATTATTTTTGAGTGGATTAATGCTGTGCGTAACTAACACCAGTCTGTAGTTGCTAAGACCGTACAATGTTAGGAGATCCTATAGCCCACTATCCTATCCTGCAGGAGTGTAAGAAGGCTACAAAAAAACATCATTGATCTAGAATGAGCGTGGTGAACAACCAAGTAGCCTATATATCTGAAAACTAACAAAGTGAACAGGGACGAAAAGCACAGCATGTGATCACCACACTGACAGCGTGAGTATAACATAGCACAGTGTTAGAAGATACGGGATTGGACTGTGCTTTCAGGCGTTCGTTCTCAATAATCCCCCAAGCCTAATAAAGCGCTGCACTATATCATTGGCATTACATATTCACGAGCTGCGCGCGGCCAGGTGGATTTGTTGTAGGCTGACACACGCACACGGACACACACACACGCACGACACACACATGCACGGGCACACGCACGGACACACACGCACTGACACACAGACAAATGGATCAAGCATTGAAAGTTGTTTCTGCCGCTGTGTGTCAGTCAGACTGTCAACTTTGGTGTGAGTCTTGTGACTATTATTCCTGCGCAGCATATAGACTTGTTTAGGCAAGAGCTGTTCCCATTATTTTGGGGCTAATCACCAGGATCATTTTCAATAGAAAATAAAATGTACCTCTCCCATGTGCCTCTCCCATGAACCAAAAGTGGTGAAACTCTGCTGGTCACCCTCATGTAACACCTTTGCACAAATAGGCCTAGGTTATCTCTTTAGATGCACTAAATTAATCAGATTCTGTTCAGAGATTTAATTAAGGAGTTAGAGGTCGTCTGCATTTGCCTTTTCTCGACTGGAACATGTTGTTTGGAGTGTGGAGGTTGGTGGACAGGATTTTAATGAGACCTTTTTACAGCTGCGGCTGGCAGACGGAGAAAAGTGCCAGCACACGACTCGAAATCAACGATGAATGACACACGGAATTGATTCAGTCTACTGTACTATTTGAATTGGCTGGTAGACAGTTCATTAAATGACAGTTGGAAGACAATGAAAGTGTACGAGTGCGAGAGATAGAGTGAGAGAGACTACAGACACGGGACTTCGCTGTCCATGGTGCTGAAAGAACAGCTCCCATGCTTAATTGAGCGGGTTGGGTTTTTGTAACTTGGTGCAACTGAGTGCTAGATTGGAAGACTTTCAGCTTCACTGTAGGCTACCTTTTGCACAGTAGACAGCTGTTGAAGGAGACTAAAATTATGTTCTAGTAGTGGAAGGCTTTTCTGTGTGCCCAGAGACCACTCTTAACACATTATAAATCCCAGCAATGCTCAAACCACCTGAAATCAGCCAACGGAAGTCCAAACACACAAAACGACTCAGAACAATAATTAACAAAAATGCATTTCAAAATCATAGAACTACCATAGGTAGGTTACAGAATAATCGTAAACATGGCGTAAGTCATTAACGCATAGGCTACAATGTCATCTTTAAACGATCGACGTAAATGCATTTGAAACAGCAACGTGACTGCTGGATACTGATGTGTAGCCTACCTGGTTGATGCACAGGGCAAAACGCTTCCTTTCCCGCGCGCCAGCCAGACTCCCGCCACGCAGCCCCGTGCCTTCCCCTTGATACATGTTCCTGGAATGACACAAGAAAAAGTTATGCCAATTAGCCTAATGTCCAAATTTTCACTGTAAAATTCTCCGAGTGAGAAGCAGCTGACAATAGTAAGTCTCTCCGTATCGGTGCTGGCCAGAACCTATAGAGCTTGTTCTGCTCGCTAGAGCCAGATGTAGGATTCCATTACTCAAACTAAATTGAAACAGAATACGTCACTTATCAAACATGCATGACGCATCAACAGCCTATATTATGATTGACTAACCGATAATTGCCGGTCCTCAACATAGCTGGCTGTGCCACCGTCAGATAGAGGGACAGCAGCGGAGAGTGCAGAGAGTAGAGTAGCCCCACTGTCAGAAAGAGCCGACTTGGGAATTGTTCTCTCATCCAATAAGATGTTAGGGTCGTGTATGATAGGTTATATACTGCATGTGTGCAAAGGGGGAGTAATTTAGTCCTGTAATCAACATAAATCACCAGTTTGTTAGCTCTCTCTGCAAAGCATGGCGGGAAAATATATATTATCTCACTTACGGCTAACCGGGAAGGAATTTACAATCCTCATGTGCCGCCAGTGGACCTTCAGTCGCGAGTCATGGAGTCAGACATGGGAGATGAATATGCTGGGCACATAGATTGAATACCATGTATTTATTTGACAATAGAATACTGATGAAGCTTTAGGCTTGTCTGAGGTGTCCTTGTTTGTGGCCATTATTGTTTTTCTCCTGAAAAGTCCTCATGAAAATCAAAGCACATTGATGATTACATTTTGTCAATGTAATGACAGCAACACGCTGCAGTATATTGTGTAATGTATGACAGTGCCCAACCCTATAAATAGGCGGCACAGATAGAACAAGGAGCCAGATGTTTCACCGGATGTATAAATCTGAAGCATCCGGTTAGAATCTCCGGCAGTGGGAGAGTATGGCGCGGGAGGGAACTGGAAAACCTTCTGCTGATTTTCTCAATGAAGAAAAGCCCGAACTGAATAGTTCCCCCAAAATATATTACGAAACAGGTTGCACTAAGTTTTGTAGACTTGGCCCTTTGCCAAAGTTTTAAAATTGCGTTGTTTACAAGGGCAGCAAGGGCGAATTGAGTTCTTACACACACACTTCACAGAAATATTCAAATACATGCCAGAACGCCAACAGGATCATACTAGCTAGTGCTTGGCGCTGCCCACCTCCTTGCTTGTTCAACCCACTATAATGAATTATCTCCCATTGAGATGAACTATCTTGCGTTAGTTATAAATATATTTGTAGGCGGCTTGAGATGGTCTGAGTAGGTTTGACCTAACTTAAACCAGGTAAGCAAAGTGGACAAAAGCAGGTAAGGTCCATCTGTTACAGAGCAGCCAGTAGCTGGAGTCAAGGAGTTGTGTGTGTCTGCCGTCACAACCATGGCATCTTCAGGGACTAGACACAACAGCTCCTCTCTGATGAGTAAGGTAAGAAAAGTGGGTATGACCACCACCACCATCAGCCTCTAAATATGTGCACCATCCTACTCAGTGAATTTCATCAAAACAAAAACAATGAAATGTTAAAAAAGTTAGCCTTTTTAGATCACCGATCTGAAACACCCTATTGATTAAAACACTCTATTTTGTAACGAAGGTAGCCTCAACAGCACTCTCTAGCACCATGGTGTAGCCGGAGGACAACTATTTTCTGTTCTCCACTACGTACATTGACTTCAATACAAAACCTAGGAGGCTCAAGGTTCTCACCCCCTTCCATAGACTTACACAGTAATTATCAAATCAAATCAAATTGTATTTGTCACATTCACTGAATACAACAGGTTACAATACAATCTTACCGTGAAATGCTTACTTACAAGCCCTTAACCAACAAGCCCTTATCTCACTGATCATCCCCAAAGCCAACACCTAATTTGGCCGCCTTTCCTCCCAGTTCTCTGCTGCCAGTGACTGGAACGAATTGCAAAAATCGCTGAAGTTGGAGACTTTTATTTCCCTATTTCTGCTAAATTGTAATTATTTGCTCATATGGCCTATTTATTGCCTACCTCCTCATGCCTTTTGCACACACTGTATATAGACTTTATTTTTTCTACTGTGTCATTGTGTCATTGACTTGTTTATTGTTTACTCCATGTGTAACTCTGTGTTGTTGTCTGTGTCACACAGCTTTGCTTTATCTGGGCCAGGTCGCAGTTGCAAAATGAGAACTTGTTCTCAACTAGCCTACCTGGTTAAAGAAAGGTGAAATAAATAAAATAACAAATCATTCAGTTCAATAAATAGAGTTAAGAAAGCATTTACTGAGTAAACTAAAGTAAAAAATAAAAGTAAAATAACAATAACGAGGCTATATACAGGGGTACGGGTACTGGTACTGAGTCAATGTGCGGGGGTACAGGTTAGTCGAGGTCATTTGTACATGTAGGTAGGGGTGAAGTGACTATGCAATGTAAATAGTCCGGCTGTCCATTTGTTTAAATGTTCAGCAGTCTTTTTGGCTTGGGGGTAGAAGCTGTTCCAGGCTCCAATACAGCTCATCGATGTGAATGGGGGCGTGTTCCGCCCTCCTGTTCCTGTAGTCCACGATCCTGTAGTCCACGATACGACCACTTTACCATAACGCTGTTTATATAATAGCCTCGGACATGAGGTTTACATCTAATTGTTGTATAAGATGAATGAGTGAGGATGATACTGTTTGTAAACTTGTGTAATGTGATTTTGGACTGTTTAATGAAGGAAACTCCAATTCCCTTTTGAGTTTAACTAAATCAGAGGACCGCCCATGAGCCCAGTTAGGGTCAGGCATCCTGGGACAGGCCCTTTTCTGCAACTCCCAAATAAAAAACCCACTTTGAGAATTTCTCAACAGACCATGTTTCCCTCAATTACGAGAGGACAAAGGTTGCAGACCAGCTTACCTCGATAACGAGAGGGCCAAGGTTTGAGTAGATGGCTGAATCTTTTAACCATACCACATGGTTAAACTCTTAGACTATCGATACCGACAGAATAAGAACAAGTCTTTGATATTAATTACTAGTCTGCAGCTAGGAATTCGGTATCATTGAACGGTATCAAGACCGACAACCGCCGAAACATCTATCCATAACGACATGAATGAATGTCACGCTGAACTATCCATTCTAACCACGACAGAGAGGGCGGACAAACTCTCCAACAGAAACAAACTTTTCAACAGAGACCCTGACGACACACTGAGCGTAAATATATATACTGATTGCAATTGTTCCCGAATGAGTGAGCGTTCATGTGCAAAGGATTAGCATTTCAAATGTTGTAATTATCAACTGTGTAGGGACTTCTCAGTCGACCCTCACTTCCCTTTTGTACACCAAGCTGCCATGCCAGTTTAGCCCACAGGGCACATCCCCCTATCATTTCTTGTAACCATATTTACTTTGTTTGTTTGTGTGTGCACTTCTGTGATTGTTTAGTTAGTAATAAATTCATGATTTAAGACAATTGATGTCTGGATGACTCATAGTGAAGACTGGGTTCGTGCAGATAACCAACAATTTACAACATTTGGAATGAGACTAACGTGAGATAAAATAAAGAATAAGTCATTAATTCAGAAGACTATTGATCAGATATGAAAATATCTGAAAAGTTATATTAGGAAAATTATAACTTTGTAATCTGAATATTTTCCTTGGTGACCCGATTTCCTAGTTAATTACAGTTACATGATTAATCAGTTTAATCGCGTAATACTAATTACAGAGAATCTTTGATAAAAACGAAAAATCTTAATTTAATGATAGTAAAGACAGGACACAGACTGAAATCAAAATATTTGAAATCAATTGTCTACACACAATACCCCATCATGACAAAGTGAAAACATGTTCTTAGGAATTTTTGCTGATTTATTGAAAATTAAATATGGAAATATCTCATTTACATAAGTATTCACACCCCAATCAATACATGATAGAATAACCTTTGGCAGCGATTACAGCTGTGAGTCTTTCTGAGTAAGTCTGAATTGTACAATATTTGCACATTATTCTTTTCAAAATTCTTCAATCTCTGTCAAGTTAGTTATTGATCATTGCTAGAAAGCCATTTTCAAGTCTTGCCACTGATTTTCAAGCCAATTTTTGTTAAAACTGTAACTAACCCAAATTCAATATCATGTTGCTAAGCATCTCCAGTGTATATTTCCCTTGTGTTTTAGGTTATTGTCCTGCTGGAAGGTACATTTGTCTCCCAGTGTCTGTTGGAAAGCAGATGGAACCAGGTTTTCCTCTAGGATTTTGCCTGTGCTTAACTCTATTCCATTTATATTTTTTCATTAAAAAAACTCCCTCATCCTTGTTAGTGACAAGCATACCCATAACATGATGCAGCCACCACCATGCTTGAAAATATGAAGAGTGGTACTCAGTGATGTGTTGGATTTGCCCCAAACATAATGCTTTCTATTCAGGACATAAAGTTAATTTCCTTGCCAATTGTTTTTTTTTTTTCAGTTTTACTTTAGTGCCTTATTGAAAACAGGATGCATATCTTGTAATATTTTTTATTATGTACAGGCTTCCTTCTTTTCACTCTGTCATTTAGGTTAGTATTGTGAGTAACTACAATGATGTTGAGCCATCCTCAGTTTTCTCCTATCACAGCCATTATACTGTTTTAAAGTCACCATTGGCCTCATGGTGAAATCCCTGACTGGTTTTCCTTCCTCTCCGGCAACTGAGTTTGTAGTGACTGGGTGTATTGATACAACATCAAATCAAATCAAATGGTATTAGTCACATAAGCCGAATATAACAGGTGTAGTAGACCTTACAGTTAAGAGCACCTAATCGACATTGCAGTTTCAAAAAATATGGATAGGAATAAGAGATAAAAGTAACAAGTAATTAAAGAGCAGCAGTAAAAAAGAACAATATATACAGGGGGGTGCCGGTACAGAGTCAATGTGCGGGGCACCAGTTATTTGAGGTATTATGTACATGTAGGTAGAGTTAATTAATGTGACTCTGCATAGATGACAACAGAGAGTGGCAGTGGTGTGGAGAGGGGTGACCGCAATGTGAATAGTCTGGGTAGCCATTTGTCCAGATGTACAGGAGTCTTATGGATTGGGGGTAGAAGCTATTTAGAAGCCTCTTGTACCTAGACTTTGCGTTCCGGTACCACTTTCCGTATGGTAGCAGAGAGAACAGTCTATGACTGGGTGGCTGGAGTCTTTGATCATTTTTTGGGCCTTCCTCTGACATCGCCTGGTATAGAGGTCCTGGATGCTTGGCTCCAGTGATGTACTGGGCCGTTCACCCTACCCTCTGTAGTGCCTTGCGGTCGGAGGCCGAGCAGTTGCCATGCCAGGCAGTGATGCAGTCAGGATGCTCTCGATGGTGCAGCTGTAGGATCTAAGGACCAATGCCAAATCTATTTAGTCTCCTGAGGGGGAATAGGTTTTGTCGTGCACGCTTCATGACTGTCATGGTGTGCTTGGACCATGTTAGTCTGTTGACGATGTGGACACCACGGAACTTGAAGCTCTCAACCTGCTCCACTGCAGCCCCGTTGATGAGAATGGGGGCGTGTTCGGTCCTCTTTTTCATGTAGTCCACAATCATCTCCTTTTTCTTGATCACGTGGAGGAAGAGGTTGTTGTCTTGGCACCACACGGGCAGGTCTCTGACCTCCTCCCTATAGGCTGTCTCGTTGATATCGGTGATCAGGCCTACCACTGTTGTGTCATCTGCAAATTGAATAATGGTGTTGGAGTCGTGTCTGGCTGTTTAGTCATGAGTGAACAGAGAGTACAGGAGGGGGCTGAGCACGCACCCCTGAGGGGCCCCTGTGTTGAGGATCAGTGTGGCGGATGTGTTGTTACCTACCCTTACCACCTGTGGCGGCCCGTCAGGACGTCCAGGATCCAGTTACATCCAAAATGTAATTAATAACTTCACCATGATCAAATGCATATTCCATTTGTATTTTTTACACATCTACAGTACCAATAACGGCCCTACTTTGAGAGGCATTGGAAAACCTCCCTGATCTTTGTGGTTGAATCTGTGTTAAAAATTCACTGCTCAACTGAGGGACCTTACAGATAATTGTATGTGTGGAGTGCAGAGATCAGAGAGTCATTCAAAAATCATGTTATACACTACTATTGCACACAGAGTCCATGCAATTTATGACTTGTTAAGCACATTTTTACTCCTGAACTCATTTAGGCTTAGCGTAACAAAGGGGTTATTATACTTGACTCAAGACATTTCAGCTTTTTATTTTTAATTCATTTGTAAATATTTCTAAAAACATAATTCCACTTTGACATGATGGGGTATTGTGTGTAGGCCAGTGACACCACATCTCTATGTAATCCATTTTATGTTCAGGTTGTAACAGAGCAAAATGTGGAAAAAGTCCAGGGATGTGAATACTTCCTGAAGGCTCTGTAAATTCATTTGATCAGGTTTTTGCTTTGGCGGACCTTATTATATTGGTAAAAAAACGAATGAATGCAACTGTTAATGTCAAATTATTTTGTGTTCTACTTGTATCCCTGGTTGTCCTGAAAATACAATTTCAAACACTTAATTACAAGGTCTGGACATGCAGATAAATTAAAATCAGAAAAACGAAAAGCATATTTTGGGGGGGGGGTCTCGGAACTGATAGGGTTAATAGAAAAGAAGCACGTATGTGTCACATTTGTCTACAAAGCTACATCTACACTGTCACTGGAAGTACAAGAAAATAGTCCTGATCTACACATACGCCCTCTGGTAACCCACGGACTCTGCTGTGCAAGGTGTATGTAGCCCTGGTAATAATGGATTCCTGGAGAGCGTCCTTTATTTGCCCATTAGTCCAGGAGACGTTGATGCCTTAGTAATGGCACACAGGTTGAGGCTTGGGTAAAGAGACAAGGCTTTAACAAACAGGGATTCAAGCATTCAGTCATCTCTGGTCGCAGCAGTCTTTACACACTGTGTGTCATGAGAGGTCATGTAGGATTTCACTGAAGGCAAGCTTTGGAAAACCCAAACATATACTTGTAAATCTTTTCTAAAACATAGCTTTGGACACACAGAAGTGCACCGGTTCCTCGGGGGTGTGGTACCCGATTGCTGCGCTCCAGTTCAGGACTGAAAAGCTGTCAGTTTTAACGTCTGGCTCGGTTTGGGTCCTGGTGACGATAGAGACATCACCAACCCTTGTGTTTGCCCACACCGGGTTTATCAACAACATGACTGACTATGTGCTATGGCATGACCGACCCTGACCAGTTCTATACTTACTTTTCTTACGACATGTTTCTGGACATTGTTGGATTCCTGGAACATTTTATGATTACTCTGATCTGTTACTGCTCAATATGAGAGTGCTCTACCGGGCTGGAAGGGACAATTCCCCGGGAGAGAGAGACAGAGATTCGAAACAAGTCCCTACGCAACATTCTGGCGGTGTGCTTGATGTTCGTGCTGTGTTTGGTGAAACATCACATTGCACGGACAGTGTACCTGTTCATACGAGTCTATAGGTCCAGTGACTGTACAGTCCTCAACTTGGTGATGATCGGCTATAAGATATGAAAACCCCTTGTCAGCTTCAACAGCTGCCCAAACCCACTGCTGTCCTGGGTTGGACAGGCACCAGAAGCAGCTCTGGGTCCAGTTATTTAGGAGTAAGATGGTCCATCCGGCGGTGTGCAGGGTATAACCAGATATACAGTGGCAAGAAAAAGTATGTGAACCCTTTGGAATTACCTGGATTTCTGCATAAATTGGTCATAAAATTTGATCTGATCTTTATCTAAGTCACAGCAATAGACAAACAGTCTGCTTAATCTAATAACACACAAATAATGATGTTTCATGTCTTTATTGAACACACCGTGTAAACATTCACAGTGCAGGGTGGGAAAAGTATGTGAACCCTTGGATTTAATAACTGGTTGAGCCTCCTTTGGCAGCAATAACCTCAACCAAATGTTTTCTGTAGATCAGACCTGCACAATGGTTAGGAGGAATTTTGGACCATTCCTCTTTACAAAACTGTTTCAGTTCAGCAATATTCTTGGGATGTCTGGTGTGAACGAATCTCGAGGTCATGCCACAGGATCTCAACTGGGTTGAGGTCAGGCCTCTGACTGGGCCACTCCAGAAGGCCTATTTTCTTCTGTTGAAGCCATTCTGTTGTTGATTTACAACTGTGTTTTGGGTCGTTGTCCTGTTGCATCACCACATTTCTGGTGAGCTTTATTTGGCAGACAGATAGCCTTACATTCTCCTGAAAAATGTCTTGATAAACTTGGGAATTAATTTTTTTCTGTCGGTGATAGCAAGGTGTCCATGCCCCAA
The DNA here is from genome assembly GCF_023373465.1 of Oncorhynchus keta. Classification (NCBI taxonomy): domain Eukaryota; kingdom Metazoa; phylum Chordata; class Actinopteri; order Salmoniformes; family Salmonidae; genus Oncorhynchus; species Oncorhynchus keta. Next base: position 34,665,983 of record NC_068421.1, read on the forward strand.
ACCATGATGCTCCCTCCACCATACTTTACAGTTGGGATGAGGTTTTGATGTTGGAGTGCAGTGTCCTTTTTCTCCACACATAGTGTTGTGTTCTTCCAAGAAACACAACTGTAGTTTCATCAGAATATTTTGCCAGTAGCGCTGTGAAATATCCATGTGCTCTTATGCGAACTTCAGACGTGCAGCAATGTTTTTTTTGGACAGCAGTGGCTTATTCCGTGCTGTCCTCCCATATACACCATTCTTTTTTTAGTGTTTTAGGTATCGTAGACTCGTCAACAGACATGTTAACATGTTCCAGAGATTTCTGTACGTATTTAGCTGACACTCTTGGATTCTTCTTAACCTCATTGAACATTCTGCGATGTGCTCTTGCAGTCATCTTTGTAGGACGGCCACTCTTAGGGAGAGTAGACAATTTATAGACCATTTGTCTTAATGTGGACTGATAAACACCAACGCTTTTAGAGATACTTTTGTAACCCTTTCCATATTTATGCAAGTCAACCATTCTTAATCTTAGGTCTTCTGAGATCTCTTTTGTTCACGGTATGGTTCACATCAGGCAATGCTCCATGTGAATAGCAAACTCACATTTGTATATTGCAGGGCAGCTCTAACCAACATCTCCAATCTCGTCTCATTGATTGGACTCCAGGTTAGCTGACTCCTGACTATGTTTTGGAGAAGTCATTAGCCTAGGGGTTCACATAATTTTTCCAACCTACACTGTGAATGTTTAAATGATGTATTCAATATAGACAATAAAAATACAATCATTTGTGTGTTATTAGTTTAAGTATTTGTGTGAGTTACAGTAGATGAAGTTCAGATATTTTTTTTTGTCAATTTATGCAGAAATCCAGGTAATTTCAAAGGGTTCACATACTTCTTCTTGCAACTGTAGTACCAACCTTCTCTGGTACTGCCAGATATCAATGACTGATTTTCTGATTTTTCTTTTCTGCAAGTCAGAAAAACAGCTAATTATTTTCTGTTAATAGGTAAATGGGCCATTTTGTTCTATGCCTTTTGGCATAGAATTGCCCATCTGTTCAGGCAGGCCTGCTTCATAGAGATGGGTCCATCTTAGCCTCTACTGGACTATACTCAGCTGCTTAGTCAAAGTGACGAGAGGTTAAAAAAAAACATATTATCTGATGTGTTCTCAAGGGCTTTTGTAGCCTATTCTGGAAATGAATAATATACAGGACATCTTTTTCTCGATAGTTTTTTGTAACCACGTTTTTCCATTTCACAAACAACAAAGTACAGAACTCATAACAATACCAAATCAAACACCTTCAATGTATTCAGTCACGAAGGTAATATTCTCACCTGTAGGCATGTTCAACAAAAGGTAGTCCATTCAAATTCACAGAGGTACTCTAACATTGACTTACATATCGTATCGCAGATAAATAGTGCCCTCTGGTGTTGACACAGTTGAAAAACATATCCACATTGCTGAGGCACATGTAGACAACAAAACAACACTCAGAGACTTCACACTTACAGGGCATGGAAAACACATATTATTACACCAAATAGTACTTTAAAGATACAAATATAGTTACTATGTATATATTAGCTCTTTTACACTATCAAATGTAATTTAGTGATTAGCTTAGAAACTGTAATAAACAAGCAAAAGGCATAAGTGTGGCTTCATAGCAATGTATACAAGGTACAGCAATAGCTTATCAGTAACTGCATCAATAAAGGACCTGAAAGAACATTTTAGTGGAGGATTTTTTTGTACCTTTTTAGACATGGACACAGACTCATAGCCACAGGAAGTAGGGGTGCAGCAGCACCCCCTAATTAAAAATAAATAAATCATTATATATATATATATATTCGATATTTTGTTACTTTACAGCCTTATTCTAAAATGGATGAAATGAAGAAAAAAAAGCCTTAGCAATCTACACATAATACCCCATAATGACAAAGCAACACGTTTTGAAAATGTTGCTAATTTATTAAAAATAAAAAACTGAAATACCTTCTTTACATAAGCATTAAGACCCTTTGTTATGTGACTTGAAATTGAGCTCAGGTGAATCCTGTTTTCATTGATCATCCTTGAGATGTCTCTACAACTTGATTGGACTCCACCTGTGGTAAATTCAATTGATTGGATATGATTTGGAAAGGCACACCTGTCTATATAAGGTTTCACAGTTGTCAAAGCAAAAACCAAGCCATGAGGTCGAACACAAGTGTCCGTTGAGCCCTGAGACAGGATTGTGTCAAGGCACAGATCTGTGTAATGGTACCAAAATATTTCTCCAGTATTGCAGATCCCCAAGAACACAGTGGCCTCCATCATTCTTAAATGGAAGAAGTTTGGAACCACCAAGACTCTTCCTAGAGCTGGCTGCCCGGCCAAACTGAGCAATCGGTGGAGAAGGGTCTTGGTCAGGGAGGTGACCAAAAACCCGATGGTCACTCTGACAGAGCTCCAGAGTTCCTCTGTGGAGATAGGAGAACCTTCCAGAAGAACAACCATCTCTGCAGCTCTCCACCAATCAGGACTTTATGGTAGAGTGACCAGACAGAAGCCAGTCCTCAGTAAAATGCACATGACAGCCCGCTTGGAGTTCGCCAAAAGGTACCTAAAGGCTCTCAGACCATGAGAAACAAGATTCTCTGGTCTGATGAAACCAAAATTGAAACCATGATTGGCCTGAATGCCAAGCGTCATGTCTGGAGGAACCCCGGCACCATCCCTACGGTGAAGCATGGTGGTGGCAGCATCATGCTTTGGGGATGTTTTTCAGCAGCAGGGACTGGGAGACTAGTAAAGATTGAGGCAAAGATTAATGGAGAAAAGTACAGAGAGAACCTTGATGAAAACCTGCTCCAGAGCACTCAGGACCTCTGACTGGGACGAAGGTTCACCTTCCAACAGGACAATGATCCTAGGCACACAGCCAAGACAATTCAGGAGTGGCTTCGGGACAAGTCTCTGAATGTCCTTGAGTGGCCCAGCCAGAGCCAGCACTTGAACCTGATCTCTGGGGAGACCTGAAAATAGCTGTGCAGCAACGCTCCCCATCCAACTTGACAGAGCTTTAGAGATCTGATCAGAGAATAATGGAAGAAACTCCCCAAATACCAGCGTGCCAAGCTTGTAGCGTCATATCCAAGAAGACTTGAGGTTGTAATCATTTCCAAAGGTGCTTCAACAAAGTACTGAGTAAAGGATCTGAATACTTCAGGCAATGTGATATTTCATTTTTTATTTGTAATCCAAAAAAACATTTTTTAAAGGTTTTTGATTTGTCATTATGGGGCATTGTGTGTCGATTTATGAGGGGCAAAAAAACAATTTAATAAATGTTATAAGGCTGTAACGTAACAAAATGTTGAAAAACTCAAGGGGTCTGAATACTTTCCGAAGGCACTGTATATATACAGTACTAGTCAAACGTTTGGACACCTACTTATTCAAGGGGTTTTCTTTTTTAAATTATTTTCTACATTGTAGAATAATAGCGAAGACAAACTATGTTTCACACTTTTTTTGGTTGCTACATGATTCCATGTGTTATTTTATAGTTTTTGATGTCTTCTATTATTCTACAATATAGTAAAAATAAAAACTCTTGAATGAGCAGGTGTGTCCAAACTTTTGACTGTTACTATATATATACTGTATATGCAACAATTTCACTGAGTTACAGTTCATATAAAGAAATCAGTCAATTTAAATAAATGTATTAGGCCCTAATCGATGCATTTCACCTGACTGGGCAGAGGTGCAGCCAATCAGAATGAGTTTTTTCCACACAAAAGGGCTTTATTACAGACAGAAATAACCCTCAGTTTCATCAGCTGTCTGGGTGGCTGGTCTCAGACGATCCTGCAGGTGAAGAATCCGGATGTGGAGGTCCTGGGCTGGTGTGGTTACACGTGGTCTGCGGTTGTGAGGCCAGTTAGATATACTGCCAAATTCTCCAAAACTATGTTGGAGATGACTTATGGTAGAGGAATTAACATTCAATTATCAGCTCATGAAACATGGGACCAACACTTTACATGTTGGGAAGGGATATTTTTTCTCACAAAAGTAATCCTGTATTAGCGGACTGACATAAACCTCCCCCAACCGATTCCTGCAGCTATGGACAGGCTGGGTTTAGATGTCGAGGGGGTTAAGTGCAGAGTAGGCCGCATTACTTCAGTACACTCCTGCCAGTGAGGACAGGTGGGTACAGTACTGATCTGGGATCTGGAGGAAGGAGAAGGGAATTTAGCATCTATGTGTGTAAAGTGTGTGTGTGTGGGGGGGAGGAGGTAGCAGTTGCGCAGGCCAAAAGCAGACATGTGCCTGAGTTTGGCCAGTTTCTCCTCAGTCTGCTGACTGACCCTCTGACTCCTCTCAACCCTACATGGACAGCAGGGGGAGTGGAATAATCATCATCATGGTGAAAATAATTAAAACGGGTCTGTTTTTACAAACTTTTATTTGCCGTCCTGAGACAATACTGTTGTATATAAAAGTCAATTTGATCCGACAGAATGACAATCAGATCTGGCAAGGACACAATGACCTGATGTTATTTAACAACCACAGTGAACATCAGCTATGTAACAAGAACATCCGCTTGTTTTAGTTATTTTTTTAACCAAATTGTCATTAAATGTGTAATATTCTAACTGTGGCGATTTAAAATTACGACAAGTATATTATGAAATGTAAGACTCCACATGGTACCTCGAGGCCAGGGAGCTCTAACCCTGTTCCTGAAGCACTATCGTCCTGTAGGTTCACTCCAACCCTAATACAGCACAGACGATTCTAACAATTAGCTGGTTGATAAGCTGAACCAGGTTAGATACAACTGGGGTTGGAGTGAAAACCTACAGGAGGGTTGTTCCCCAGGAACAGGGTTGGAGCCCCGTGCTCTAGGCAGTAGTACCCATAGAACATGTTATTTAGAGCTGTTAGACATTTGTTAGTTCAACTCAAAAACAGACAGCACTCTTAGTGAAATTTACACAGAGACTATTCTGCAGCTAAGACAAACAAACAAACAGCCATCACAACTTCAATGGTATATGGATAGGCTTCCTCTACCACAATAATTTGACCTAATACTATGCTACGACAGGCCACTTGGTTCAAGCTCAGGTTGTCCTGCAGAAAACTGACTCAGGATTAAAGACTGAAGAGATCCTTCATTACAATAGAAAAAAACTATCAAAAGTGATTCTGTCATTAGAATGATCATTTGATTTAATGGTTTTCAACATATGAAAAGTATCTCTTGGCAATTTCCTGAGAATAATCAATCAACATCAACAAAACAAAGTATTTATCCTTTCATTCAGTTGTACAGCAGAGGGGTTCCACCCAATTGCCAATGTTATAGTATTGTTAAAAGTCCTCTTTCATACACAAGCCAGGTCATTTTCTCAAAGGTCAATGTAAAACTGCTGCTTTCAAAATGTGGTGTTATTTTTGTACATTGGGTGAATTGAAATATAAAATGTTTCCCTTTAAAATTCCTTTATCACTTTGACAAGTGATAAAGCCTTGACGGTGTGATGGTGTGACGTTTTACGAGCTTCTATGACCAGCCAGGAGCAAAGGACTTAATGAAGGAACAGCGCTATAAAGAACTAAACCCAATGCCGATTCTGAAATCCTCCAGGATAAATCTGTCAAACTAGATCATGTGTATATGATTACTGTTCAGAATGACCTCACGCTATACAAAAGCCGGGAAAGGAGATTGGTTGGTTGTGTGTTCCCAATTTGATGACATTTTCTTCATGATGATTATCCATTTATGGGCGTATAGAAGTTAAGCACACCAACTGTTTGTTTTGATAATCAAAAACTTGGAAGTGAAAATGTTAAATACTTTTCTGATCAATTTTCCTTTTTCAAAACATACATAACATTGATAGACAATCAAAGTACTTTCTAACATCCTGGTTTTAGAGAAAGATGCTTAAAAGATGAAGAAATCTAACCATTTCACCTCTTATGGTGTGGGTGACTTTACTAAGCAAAAAGACATATCTGGATGTGGGTTATCGGTGAATAACTTTACATGTCTGAGGTAAAAGTCACTCAGCCTGGAGTCTTGTTCTAGACATTTATAAAACTTTTAAATAGTGCTTTCTGGTGCCCCACTCTACTGACATTAAAGTATGATTGGTGTGAGGTTTGAGGTTACAAAGCATGCACACAACACCAATCAGTCATTAGCCAGCCCTTGACACAGCCACTGGAGGGAGCAGTCAGAGAGACGAGGCGGCGGCGTTGATATGTGATGTCAGAGCAGAGGGGTCAGCATCTGAGCAGCGATGGGTCAGTATGTTGCTGGGAGGGGTCAGTGACAATGAAAGGCTGGAGAAGTGAGTAGTGCAGACACGCCCCCTAGCAGGTGATTGACAGCTGTGGTCATGTCCGTGCAGCCAGCTGGTACAGAGGGCCCAGGACTGTGTGACCGCTCACCTGGAAAACAGTACAAGACAGGGCCAATGCATTAGTCTGGGATACTCAGCACACAGCCAGACACAGACCATCTAGAACCATAATTCTGGTCCTTCTCTACTGCCCTTGTTGAGAAGTGAAACAGCTTCATACTGTTTTTCACATTTGCATGGGCAAGTAAACAAGGGCAGAGGGAAAAGGACAACGTGTTGGAGAGGAATTGGGCCGAGGAGTGACACTACACACACGAGCAGAAGCAGGTTGGACAACACATGGGCCACACCCAGGAACAGTGTATGCCGACTTAGGAGAGCCAGAACTGGTTAAGGAGCATGAAAATATTATGCAGATTGTCTATATCAAGAGTTGCTCAAAGTCTAAATCTATTTTACTTAATCCAGAGCGATCAAATGATATACTACGCTTGCACATGTTTATTCAGAATGTTAACTACAAACCTCAAATGTTTTCATTAAACCCACTTGGGATCATATATGGTAGAGCTTCTCTTACAACTATCTCTGAGCATTCAGATAATGTGAGAGAGGTTGGGAACCCTAGTGAAGAATATCACAGTTGCAGGCTTTTCTTTTTAGTTCAGCACCAGTTGGATGTTTAATAGATTGATAATAGGTCCTTGCCTTCCTCATGAGTGGGTTGAGAACCTAACGTTCAGTGGCTCTTGTCTATTGAGTGCTTCTACACCTGCATTGCTTGCTGTTTGGAGGTTTAGGCTGGGTTTCTGTACAGCACTTTGAGATATCAGCTGATGTACGAAGGGCTTTATAAATACATTTGATTTGATAGCAGGGCAGAAAGGACGGTATCTGTGTAGAATATTCAGGATAGGAAGCCGGGTCAAAACACACAGTCACACACACATTTGCATATATGGCTATATAAATACATTTTATTTGATTTTTGATTTGATTTGAGTGTGAGAGGAGGAGAAAGGTGAAAGGTCATGGATGCTCACTCTGAATTGGAGTCCTTCAGGAGTTTGGCCCTGGCAGAGGCTGAGAGGTTCAGATCTCCTCCTGAAGAGAGAGAGTGGCAGGGAGAAGAAAAGAGGGAGAAGGACAGAAAGAGAAAGGGTGGGAGAGAGAATGGGAGAGGAATATCAAAGAGCATGGTTAGTGATGATATCATAAGGCACGCTCCACTGTGAGTGGTTTGATGGTGTCAGAGGGGCAGGAGGCCCGCTCCCAGCTCTCTTACCTCGTAGATAATCAACAAAGTACAGCATCACTACCGCGATCAGCGCCACTGAGAGAGAGAGAGAGACATTTATTGGTTGACTCAACACACACATACACACACACACACGTTACTCACAGCAGACACAGGCGGTGAAGAAGACCTCCAGGAAGAGGTATCCCCTGTTGTCCAGAATAGATCCTGCTGCCATGGAGATCAGAGCCAGGCCCAGGTTCTGGATGGACTGCATGCTGGGAGGTAGGAAGGCCATGAGTCATCATCAACAACAGCAGCATCACCACCACCGTCATCATCAACAATAACTACAACAGCATCATCATCACAGTCACAAATAATGGATCGAATGCAAACACCTGTAGGTATGAAGCACTTCTCTAGTTACACAGAAAGGGTGGGTAGGAGCAGGTGTACTTACAAGCCATAGGCGGTCCCCAGCTGATGCTCTGGCACCACGAAGGCCACCATGGGCCACAGGGCACAGGCCAGCAGGGAGTAGGACAAACCCAACAGGGACTGGAGGACACAGATACACAGTACCATTATCAACACCATTCACCTGGTTACCCAGTCACAATACAACTCAATTACTATGTATAAACTAAATCTAAAATCTGACTTCATTCCTCTGGAAGCAGGATGTAATTGTCTTGCAGGACTAAACAAAAGCAACTGTGACCCAGTGATCCAAGGTTGCGCGTCCAAATCTGGCCCACCGCTCATCACTGCATACACTAGGTTTCTAGTGAATGTCCTACTAAATGTCTCCAAGGTCATATTCTGCTGTGAACCACTCTGCGCCATTCTAACGGTAATAAAATGGAGAATGGTCATCACCATGGCGATCCAGGGGTTCCAGAAGGTGAAGGCGAGCATCATGTGGGCTATGAGTGTCGTGACGACGGCACACAGCACCCAGATCACGTTCTTCCCTGTCCTGTCCACCATGAAGCCCAACACAGGAGAGGCTGGGGCTGAGATGATGTACACAATACTGGGAGAGGGGGGACACAGGGGGAGAGGGTGGAGAGAGGGGACACAGGGGGAGGAGAGAGGGGACACAGGGGGAGGAGAGAGGGGACACAGGGGGAGGAGAGAGGGGACACAGGGGGAGGAGAGAGGGGAGAGGGAGGAGAGAGGGGGGAGAGGGAGGAGAGAGGGGAGAGGGAGGAGAGAGGGGAGAGGGAGGAGAGAGGGGAGAGGGAGGAGAGAGGGGAGAGGGGGGAGAGAGGGGAGAGGGTGGAGAGAGGGGAGAGGGTGGAGAGAGGGGACAGGGTGGAGAGAGGGGACAGGGTGGAGAGAGGGGACAGGGTGGAGAGAGGGGAGAGGGTGGAGAGAGGGGACAGGGTGGAGAGAGGGGACACACAGAGGGAGAGGGTGGAGAGAGGGGACACACAGAGGGAGAGGGTGGAGAGAGGGGACACACAGAGGGAGAGGGTGGAGAGAGGGGACACACAGAGGGAGAGGGTGGAGAGAGGGGACACACAGAGGGAGAGGGTGGAGAGAGGGGACACACAGAGGGAGAGGGTGGAGAGAGGGGACACACAGAGGGGAGAGGGTGGAGAGAGGGGACACACAGAGGGAGAGGGTGGAGAGAGGGGACACACAGAGGGAGAGGGTGGAGAGAGGGGACACACAGAGGGAGAGGGTGGAGAGAGGGGACACACAGAGGGAGAGGGTGGAGAGAGGGGACACACAGAGGGAGAGGGTGGAGAGAGGGGACACACAGAGGGAGAGGGTGGAGAGAGGGGACACACAGAGGGAGAGGGTGGAGAGAGGGGACACACAGAGGGAGAGGGTGGAGAGAGGGGACACACAGAGGGAGAGGGTGGAGAGAGGGGACACACAGAGGGAGAGGGTGGAGAGAGGGGACACACAGAGGGAGAGGGTGGAGAGAGGGGACACACAGAGGGAGAGGGTGGAGAGAGGGGACACAGAGGGAGAGGGTGGAGAGAGGGGACACAGAGGGAGAGGGTGGAGAGAGGGGACACAGAGGGAGAGGGTGGAGAGAGGGGACACAGAGGGAGAGGGTGGAGAGAGGGGACACAGAGGGAGAGGGTGGAGAGAGGGGACACAGAGGGAGAGGGTGGAGAGAGGGGACACAGAGGGAGAGGGTGGAGAGAGGGGACACAGAGGGAGAGATAGTGATTGTGTTTAGAAGGGTGGCAGAGACACAGTTACAATGTGTTGTGACGGTTCATAGTCTGAGGTGAGATGAGAGCTAAAACAAACCTCATTTGAAGAACTCCTCACAAAAAGTTGAGTGGCACATCCTCACTCTGTCCAAATTGAATCACTGGTCTTATTAGTTACTCCGGCATCTCAGACTAGGGTAAAGAGTTGTGTGTTACCTGTTAATTGCTCTTGCTTCTTGAGGTGAGAAGTTGAACTTTTCAATGAAGAAAACCCTGCAAGGGGAAGACCGACAGAGGTGAGAAGAACAGTCAGTCACACCAGACCAGAGTGGTACGGAGTATGTCCATACTATCACTGCAACATATCCCACCACCACATTAAGCACATCCCTGTTCTATAGGCATTCATTACAACTCAACACAGAGGAATGTGCTCTTTACGCTGCTATACAGGGCCTCTGGGAGCAATTAACAGTTCCTCAGAGTGCTTTAGCACACAAGCACATGCACGCACACACACACACCAATCACCCACCATCCCTTCCAGCCAGCTACCAAGTAGAGTTGGAACCTGGTCCACACATTGGTGAACCGCAGCACATGGTATTGAACAGGCTCCAGCAGCCAGGTAAGTATTGTATAAAAAAATCTAAATATTCCATAACATGTATTTGCTCAACAGGCGTCAACCCCCCCATAACCCTCTCCCCCTGTCCCCCATAACCCTCTCCCCCGTCCCCCCATATCCCTCTCCCCCCCGTCCCCCATATCCCTCTCCCCCCGTCCCCCCATATCCCTCTCCCCCCATATCTCTCTCTGCATCTCTCTCTCCTACCCACTCAGGGGGTTAGATTACTTGGTCTCTAACAGTTAATGATTTAAAAATCAGCTTGGGAGCAAAACATTATTCCAAAAGAGTTCATTATATTATATTCACTCAAGGTATTTTACATGATGGAGAATAGACATTGCGTTTGAGGGGACAGGCATGAACAAGTGGCAGCACATAATCCCTGATCTACAAATCACCTTGCAGCCCAAATAACTACTTGTGATAAAGCTGGCAATATTGGTGACGGTTTTGACTGATAAGACATGATGACTGATGGTTCGTGTGCTACTCACTGTCCCAGTCCAATGAAAGGGAAGATGGCCACGTAGTAGCCCACACAGATGATGAAGATGAGCCACAGTGGGAAGGGGAAGTCCTTCACATCCGTCAGCTTGATCACTTCCCCTACACACACACACACACACACACACACACACACACACACACACATGTTCAACACACAGATCCAGTCTTGGCTAAAGCATCCCCTTGGGAAAGGAGTGTGACAGCCAGGCAATAACCCAAAGGAAGTAGTACTATGACCCGTGACCTCCGCCCCTGTCACACTAAAGCCAGCCCAGGGAAGCGCTGAGCACGGTAGAAACACAGGCTAACTTCCCAATAATCAATTCTGACAAGATTACATGCAACACAATGGGGAGTTTGATGTTTCCCAGTTGGATAGATCTCCTTAAATCAACTAAATTCATCAAGGCAAAATGAGATTGGCTAATAGTGACAGGTAAACAGAAGGAACCTACCCTCTACCACCGTCCTCCTCACACCAACATTGTCAGAATACAGTGGACATGATAACCATAGCACATAGATAATGACCATCATCCCAGTCAATGCCATTATCCTGTGTAGTTCAGCTCTGATTGGGACACACATCGGAGGCAGTCATTGACTGCCGTGTTAGCTCACCGGTCGCTCCCTGTTCCTTGTTGAGGATCCTCTCGGCCCTCTTGTCCAGGTAGCCCAACACCAGTGCACAGACCAGAGAGAATATACATGTCGCCCCAGCTGGAGAAGGAGAGAGAGTGATGGAGAGAGCACAAGGAAGAGAGAGAAAGGGTGAGGGGGGATAAAGGAGAGCCAGGAAAATCATTACATCAGCTATGAACAGGTAGGTGTGGCTCATGAACCTACAGCAGCACAATAGGGTAAGTCCTCAGGAGAAGAGCCTGCCAAGGATCTTTAAAGCCCCGTCTAGTTCAGTCTAAATAAGCATGACTGCTTCCTTTAGGACCAACAGTCAGAGTAATTAGATTAAAAAGTAGCTCAAAAAGTATTACTTTAGATTTTGTGTCGAGAGCGATTGCCGGAATGCTTTTGATTACTTGGGGGTAATCGAAGAACTCTACATCACACTCCCTCACTCACATCACACCCTCTACAGAAGAGGGGTTTGTAGTCCAATAAATATTCTCTATTAACCAGGTGAAATTTCAGTAAGTATGTGGCAAAATCCAGTAGGCTTTGGTTTGAATTAACAGTAGGATATGGACATATTAGACCCATCTCACAGGCTTAATGTTCCTCTGTAGTTTCTGTAAAGCATCACCACATATCTACTGGGGCTCCTCTTATTCCATTCTAATGTTACAGGACTGTACGGTTAAGTCCTACTGGAGAGAACACACAGACTGCTGTGCTCCTCTTATTCCATTCTAATGTTACAGGACTGTACGGTTAAGTCCTACTGGAGAGAACACACAGACTGCTGGGCTCCTCTTATTCCATTCTAATGTTACAGGACTGTACGGTTAAGTCCTGCTGGAGAGAACACACAGACTGCTGGGCTCCTCTTATTCCATTCTAATGTTACAGGACTGTACGGTTAAGTCCTGCTGGAGAGAACACAGACTGCTGGGCTCCTCTTATTCCATTCTAATGTTACAGGACTGTATGGTTAAGTCCTACTGGAGAGAACACACAGACTGCTGGGCTCCTCTTATTCCATTCTAATGTTACAGGACTGTACGGTTAAGTCCTGCTGGAGAGAACACACAGACTGCTGGGCTCCTCTTATTCCATTCTAATGTTACAGGACTGTACGGTTAAGTCCTGCTGGAGAGAACACACAGACTGCTGGGCTCCTCTTATTCCATTCTAATGTTACAGGACTGTACGGTTAAGTCCTACTGGAGAGAACACACAGACTGCTGGGCTCCTCTTATTCCATTCTAATGTTACAGGACTGTACGGTTAAGTCCTACTGGAGAGAACACACAGACTGCTGGGCTCCTCTTATTCCATTCTAATGTTACAGGACTGTACGGTTAAGTCCTGCTGGAGAGAAGACACAGACTGCTGGGCTCCTCTTATTCCATTCTAATGTTACAGGACTGTACGGTTAAGTCCTGCTGGAGAGAAGACAGACTGCTGGGCTCCTCTTATTCCATTCTAATGTTACAGGACTGTACGGTTAAGTCCTGCTGGAGAGAACACACAGACTGCTGGGCTCCTCTTATTCCATTCTAATGTTACAGGACTGTACGGTTAAGTCCTACTGGAGAGAACACACAGACTGCTGGGCTCCTCTTATTCCATTCTAATGTTACAGGACTGTACGGTTAAGTCCTACTGGAGAGAACACACAGACTGCTGGGCTCCTCTTATTCCATTCTAATGTTACAGGACTGTACGGTTAAGTCCTACTGGAGAGAACACACAGACTGCTGGGCTCCTCTTATTCCATTCTAATGTTACAGGACTGTACGGTTAAGTCCTGCTGGAGAGAACACACAGACTGCTGGGCTCCTCTTATTCCATTCTAATGTTACAGGACTGTACGGTTAAGTCCTACTGGAGAGAACACACAGACTGCTGGGCTCCTCTTATTCCATTCTAATGTTACAGGACTGTACGGTTAAGTCCTACTGGAGAGAACACACAGACTGCTGGGCTCCTCTTATTCCATTCTAATGTTACAGGACTGTACGGTTAAGTCCTACTGGAGAGAACACACAGACTGCTGGGCTCCTCTTATTCCATTCTAATGTTACAGGACTGTACGGTTAAGTCCTGCTGGAGAGAACACACAGACTGCTGGGCTCCTCTTATTCCATTCTAATGTTACAGGACTGTACGGTTAAGTCCTACTGGAGAGAACACACAGACTGCTGGGCTCCTCTTATTCCATTCTAATGTTACAGGACTGTATGGTTAAGTCCTACTGGAGAGAACACAGACTGCTGGGCTCCTCTTATTCCATTCTAATGTTACAGGACTGTATGGTTAAGTCCTACTGGAGAGAACACACAGACTGCTGGGCTCCTCTTATTCCATTCTAATGTTACAGGACTGTACGGTTAAGTCCTGCTGGAGAGAACACACAGACTGCTGGGCTCCTCTTATTCCATTCTAATGTTACAGGACTGTACGGTTAAGTCCTACTGGAGAGAACACAGACTGCTGGGCTCCTCTTATTCCATTCTAATGTTACAGGACTGTATGGTTAAGTCCTACTGGAGAGAACACACAGACTGCTGGGCTCCTCTTATTCCATTCTAATGTTACAGGACTGTACGGTTAAGTCCTACTGGAGAGAACACAGACTGCTGGGCTCCTCTTATTCCATTCTAATGTTACAGGACTGTATGGTTAAGTCCTACTGGAGAGAACACAGACTGCTGGGCTCCTCTTATTCCATTCTAATGTTACAGGACTGTATGGTTAAGTCCTACTGGAGAGAACACAGACTGCTGGGCTCCTCTTATTCCCGTGGAGCGAGTGAGGACACCCACCATGAAAGGAGAAGTGAAAAGAGATGTGAGGCGGAGCATCACGAAACTGAAACCTCCATCACGTGATTCATCAGACAAATGACAGCGGGGTTCCTCTCCCTCCCCTCTTTCCCATCCCTCTCTGTGCTGAGATTAGAGAGCATTTGTAATAGAAGTGGTATGATGTTGCAGGCAGGGCTGTCTGGGCTGGAGATGTAACCGGAGGCTCAATGTAGACAGCAGGCCTGGGAATTTAGCTCACTATCCTCCTGATCAAATGTGGACACGAAACACACACACACACACACACACACACACACACACACACACACACACACACAGGGTGGTTCTGTATTATGTCATGTTATATGTGGATCCTAATAAAACACTAAGCACACACACGTGATGCACGTGTTGACTCATAACCCGCAGTCCCTGCGGCTATATCAGCGGGGCGGGTGGGTTTAGGTTCATTCAATATAGTGTGGATGAAGGGCGGGTGGAATGAAGAGAAACAATGTTTTTTTAAAAGACAAATGTATAATTCTGGTAGTTTCACCACCACGAACAGAGGATCTCAGCAAAGGTAACTTTTTATTATAATAATAATTAGTATTACTAGGCCTACTCTTATTAAATATTCACTTTACAGTTGGAAATGCAAGCAACTACTCCGTAAAGAGACCAAGATTTAACTTCACGGACTGGAAGGACGAGAGAGGCCGAAGAGATTGACGAAATCCAGAGGTACAAAGCACTCACTTTCCCCTGGAGGATTGTGTGGAGGAAAGGTTGCTTGCTTTCTGGGAGAAGCAGGAGTGTACCTTGCCTCAACTCTGGTCTCTTGCAAAGAGAATTCTCTGCATTCCAGCATCAAGCACATGCAGTGAATGCGCCTTCAGCACTGCTGGGCACGTTATTGAAACCAGACGCAACCGACTGAAACCCGGCACAGCGAACGCTATTCTGTTTCTTAAACAGACAGTGCTGCAAAAGAAAGCAAGACAAAGTAGGCAATTATAGCCTCCTAACTGGTCAGTGGGTACTTCCATTTTCTAAACTTTGTTGTGTTGTAGCCAATTGATTTTTGAAGCGAATTTTTTTTTTTCTTCCCCCATTCATTTTTTTATTTTATTAATTCATATACCAGTATAGGATATTAGCCCACACAGCCAGTCAGCCTACAAGATGTCCATTTATTGTTTCCTTTCAGTAAAACAATAGGCTACTGTTCAATAAGTGCAATCCTTTTAAAATGCTCAAGAGAAATGTAATGGTTCAATAAAGTGTACAAGACAAAAATATATAGAGATTTTTGAAATTTGCTGGTTGGGGCCAGGTGTGGGGCTCAAATTTTCACATAGTAACCCATCCGCAATCGCTCTACTATCAATTGCTGGTGGGTGCGGGTGAACAAACAGCTGACCCCCACATCACTAAACACATACACTTAACTCACCGATCATGAGCGAGACTCCCAGAGTGGTGTGTCCTGTCGAGCCGACCAGGTCAGCGACACGGTTGTACACCCAGCCCATGATGTTCATGTTGACAGTGCTACCCTGAGGGAGAGGAGACAACCCAACACTCCCTGATCAGCCACATAAATAAAGCCTTAAGTATGTGCTTCTGTATCTATCTATATAGGGCGTTATATTTAGCTTCTAGCATGTTCTTACCAGCCTGGCCATGCTGAGCTGAAGACCAAACACCAAGTTGAGTTCCTTCCCCTTGAACCAGTTCACTGCATAGGTGTTCTGGGCCACAGCCAGAGACTCACCTCCAATCCTACCCAGAGAGAGAGAGAGAGCACTTAGTTAGGGGGAGAGAAGTGGCTTGGAGCTGTAGCAAGGACTAGCTCAGTGACAAAATAGTCGAAAACACATCTTACCCAAACACAAAGCGTCCAATCTCCATTAACCAGAATAGATCTAGAAGTGCCCCAACAGCAACTATAACCTGTGGAAATACACAGTGGTGGAAAAAGTACTCAATGGTGAGTCATACTTTAATAAAAGTCAAGATAACTAAATAGAAGATAGTAAAGGTCACCCAGTAAAATCCTACTTGACTAAAAAAAGTATAAAAGTATCTGGTTTGAGATGTACTTAAGTACAGTGGGGGATAACACAGTCAATTGTCATACTGGAGTAAAAGTCGAAGTAAATGCTCTACATCAAATTCCATACATTACGCAAAACAGATGGAACGATTTTCTTGTTGTTATTTACGGACAGCCAGGGGCACACTCCAACTCTCACATAATTTACAAAGTATTTGTGTTTAGTGAGTCCGCCAGATCAGAGACAGTAGGGATGATAACGCGTTATATTGATAGGTGCGTGAATGGGACCATATTGCGGTCCTGCCTGAGCATTTAAAATGTAAACAAATACTTTTGGGTGTCAGTGAAAATGTATGGGAGTAAAAAGTACATATTTTCTCTGGGACTGTAGTGAAGTACAAGTAAAAACCATGGGGTATTGTGTGTAGATTAATGGAGGGGGGAAAAAACTATTTAACCCATTTTAGAATAAATTTGTAACATAACAAAATGTAGAAAAATTAAGAATTAGACTTAGAATTTCTGAATTCACTCTAGATTACCACTGGAAATAGATCAATTGCATTTGTACTACACATTTTGTAGAAGAGCAGCTCTCAAACACATCTCCATCATGTGGTGCACCTACCTGTCCAACGCAGACAAACAGGGCGAAGATTATAGTTCCTAGCCTACCAGAAGAGGAGAAGCACAGTGACAGAAACTATGTTTACACGGGGATCATTTGAAGTGAATATAAACATGTTCGTCACATTGTTATCTCTCCTTGTGTTGCTGGAGATGACAGCCCTAGTTCATTATGGATTCAGATTAATCCTCCATACACAATTACCACTGCATCTTTTGTTGTCAGAGGTTCATGGTGAGACTGGGGATTTCCTACTAACACACTGGCAGACAAACACTACCCATATTACAGTAGGTACACAGGCTGTATTGGCCATGGAGGAGTGTGGGGAAAAACACACCTACAAACAGCATCCACACACCAGGGTGATTACAGAATCTGAAAACATATTATACAAATGTGATGTAAAAAGGATCCTAGGGTATAAATCTCAACGTATGTATTGTACACATACAGTTTCTGCTCCGAGAAGCACAGCACTATGCATGCGTTATGTGACTGTAACCAGATAGTCACTGGACGCAAGAGGTTAAATACCATGTCCGCGCAAGTACAAGACAGTTATCCTTGGATGGCGATAACCAAGTATTCCATCATGTAGGGAACAGGTGTCAATACAGCAGTGTTTAACTAGTAACCTGTGGTCCTACCTGATGCCAAAGACCCTGTCGAGCAGGAAGCCCCCCAGGAAACAGAGCACCACGTTGGGCCAGGAGTACCAGGCATAGAGCTGCATGAACATGGACGTGTTGAGCTTCATGTCCTGGTGCAGACCAGAGAGGACAGAGAATGTCAGTGCATTGGTAGCCCAAATTACTAGAAAGGTCTCTTTAAGAAAGCAAAACAAAGGCAAAGACAAAACACCAATATGAACTGAGAGTGCAAGGACCAACCATACACTAACTGGTATGACCTGATATTCGTCTGTTGTTTACAGTATTAGAAAAACTTTGAGCACGATGACAAGAGAGAAAGGTAGCTGTGCTAGTTCTAATGGGCCATTTCCTTGACACTGCTTTGTTTCACTTATCAGCAGGCTTACAACATCATGGTGGTGTCATGAAGAGTCAGACATCCATATAACTCGAATGGGTCCATAGTTAGAATAACTACAATAACTATAGTTATTTCCCATACTGAAGCATCGGAGGAAGGCTCTGGCATACAGCAGGCTCGGCTACAATGACGAAAGAGTGACATGTTGTGAGAGACGGACACTTCAGTCGTCCTTCCTCACCTGTATGACTTGAGTCTGCAAAGCAGCGGGGTTATCGTAACAGAAGTAACTTCCTGAAACAAAGTAACGCTGTCAGTGGGTAGAATTGATACATCAAAGTGCTGATACTGTACATTCTAAACCAGCTCGTATTTGATTGACAGTCATAGAAGGCTACATCATTGTGAAAGATAATCAAAGTCTGATATCCAAAAGCAATTAGTCTGATAGTCAGTCAGCTGAATGAAGCCTAAACTCTCTCCAAAGAATTTGGTTGGAATTTCGTTGGAACCGCAATGCTCACCGAATCCCAGAAAGCACATAAAAAGCAGGACGAAAATGCGGTGAGGCAGCCGCCTCGGGTCACAGAGCGCGGACATCGGTCTAACCGGTCCGCTTTCATTTCTGGGACCTGAAGACGAGATATCCCCTTCATCGTCCAAAAGGTTCTGTCGCTCTTCCGCCATCTTCGTCTGTGTTTTGGAAAGGAAGGAAAAATAATAATACGGCGCAGACAGTCATATGACATACACGTGACTCGTCTCAGCTGAGCGCAGCAGTCAAATGAGTGCAAAAGAGTTAAGCAACAAGCGAATGACCATAACATAACATAATGACCATAGCAAAACGCTGATCTTTACATATTCCACTTTAGAATATTCAATACGATGGTGATTGCTAAGGCGGGTCATTCATATATTAGATAATTGAATGAAATTAATTAATTTGACAATATATATTTTTATTGAGATGAAGTCGGACGTTTTTCAACCACTCCACAAATTTCTTGATAACAAACTATAGTTTTGGCAAGTCGGTTAGGACATCTACTTTGTGCATGACACAAGTCATTTTTCCAACAATTGTTTACAGACAGATTATTTCATTTATAATTCACTTTATCACAGTTCCAGTGGGTCAGAAGTTTACATACACTAAAGTGACTGTGCCTTTAAACAGCTTGGAAAATTCCAGATTATGATGTCATGGCTTCAGAAGCTTTTGATAGGCTAATTGACATCATTTGAGTCAATTGGAGGTGTACCTGTGGATGTATTTCAAGACCTACCTTCAAACTCAGTGCCTCTTTGCTTGACATCATGGGAAAATAAAAGGAATCAGCCAAGAACTCAGATTTTTTTTTGTAGACCTCCATAAATGTGGTTCATCCTTGGGAGCAATTTCCAAACACCTGATGAACCACATTCATCTGTACAAACAATAGTATGCAAGTATAAACACCATGGGACCACGCAGCCATCATACCACTCAGGAAGGAGGCGCTTTCTGTCTCCTAGAGATGAACGTACTTTGTTGCAAAAAGTGCAAATCAAACCTAGAACAACAGCAAAGGACCTTGTGAAGATGCTGGAGGAAACGGGTACAAAAGTATCTATATCCACAGTAAAATTAGTCCGATATCGACATAACCTGAAAGGCTGCTCAGCAAGGAAGAAGCCACTGCTCCAAAAACCACCATAAAAGAACCGAGACGATGGTTTGCAACTGCACATGGGGACAAAGATCGTACTTTTGGAGAAATGTCCTCTGGTCTGATGAAACAGAAATAGTACTGTTTGGCCATAATGACCATCGTTATGTTTGGAGGGAAAAGGGGGAGGCTTGCAAGCCGAAGAATACCATCCCAACCGTGAAGCACGGTGGTGGCAGCATCATATTGTGGGGGTGCTTTGCTGCAGGACGGACTGGTGCTCTTCACAAAATAGATGGCATCATGAGGAATTAAAATTATGTGGATATATTGAAGCAACATCTCAAGACATCAGTCAGTGAGTTAAAGCTTGGTCGCAAATGTGTCTTCCAAATGGACAATGACCTTAAGCATACTTCCAAAGTTGTGTCAAAATGGCTTAAGGACAACAAAGTTAAGGTATTGGAGTGGCCATCACAAAGCCCTGACCTCAATCCTATAGAAAATGTGTGGGCAGAACTGAAAAAGCGTGTGCGAGCAAGGAGGCCTACAAACCTGACTCAGTTACACCAGCTCTGTCAGGAGGAATGGGCCAAAATTTACCCAACTTATTGTGGGAAGCTTGTGGAAGGCTAACCAAAATGGTTGATCCAAGCTAAACAATTTAAAGGCAATGCTACCAAATACTAATTGAGTGTATGTAAACTTCTGACCCACTGGGAATGTGATGAAAGAAATTAAAGCTGAAAGAAATCATTCCCTCGACTATTATTCTGACATTTCACATTCTTAAAATAAAGTGTTGATTCTATCTGACCTAAGACAGGGAATTTTTATTAGGGTTAAATGTCAGGAATTGTGAAAAACTGAGTTTAAATGTATTTGGCTAAGGTGTTTGTAAACTTCCAACTTCAACTGTGTATATAGTTTATATACTTATTTTTTGTACTAACAATCATCTTTTCTTACTAGCACTGATTTTGCTGGTAGCTGCTTCATTTAAAAAAAATTGCAATAACTGTAATATATGGTTGTTTTTATCTACTTTCTTTGAATGAAAGTTGCTCTGGATAAGAGAGTCTGCTAAATTACCTACATGTAAATGTAAGAATCAATAGCTATATATAATTCATTCAAAATTAATAAAAATGTGCTGGCTAACATTAGCTAGCAAACAGTACACTTGAAATGAAACCAATTTCTGTCAAAATGAGAAATGTGTAATATCTGAAAATGTAGCTAGCTAGACTATCTGTAACATGGAATGACGCTGGAGAGACGAAGCAGGTACGGGGAGTAAAACGTTTAATAACGGACATGGAACGACACTGGAACAGTGTCAGCAAACAGGTAGCACAAACAAAAGACAATCAATACAGCAGCAAGGGAACTGACAAATATAGGGGAGGAAACAAACAGATGATGAGTGAGTCCAGGTGAGTCCAGTATTGCAGATGCGCGTGACGAAGGAAGGTAGGTGTGCGTAATAGGTGATAGGAGTGATGCAGGGCAGCCTGTCGCCCTCAAGTGCTGGGTGGGGGGAGCGGGAGCAGACATGACAGTACCCCCCCTCTTCAGGCATCACCCGGCATCCCACCTGGGTGAACCAGCTGAGACATGGGTGCTGGGCAAGCCGGTAGGGGTGTGGAAGCCTGACGAACTGACAATAGCGTGGGAGCCTGGCGAGCCGGTCGAGGCATCGGAGCCTAACATCCGGCTTAGGAAAGACGCCTGTCATTCCCGCTGCAGAGAGGTAGCCCGACAAACCAGAGGAGCGTGAAGTGGGATGGAAACCTGCCGAGCCAACCGAGGGAACGAAACCTCTCGAGCCAGCCAGGGCGTGGACGCCCGAAGGGCTAGCTTAGGCAACCCCGGTTCCATCGGTGGCGGAATCCACCCCAACGTCACCAACAAAAACAACAATAAAACAAACTCCTGGACCGGCTGGGCAAACAAGAACTGACGATCCGTCTGAGGCCCGATGTGAGATGGGCACCATCCAAGCCAACCAGGGCAAGAAAACCTCTCTAGCCAGCTAGGGCGTGGAAGCCCAACGAGCTGGCTAGGCACCCCCGGTTCGATCGACGGCGTCACCATACCAACCGGAACACCAATACTCCCCGATGCTTCATATGTTGGCTGCTGTATTCTGTCACATGGAATGACGCTGGAGAGACGAAGCAGGTACGGGAGTAAAATATTTCCTAAATAACGGACATGGAACGAGACAGGAACAGTGTCAGCAAACAGATAACACAAACAAAAGACAATCAATACAGCAGCGGGGGAAAAAACAAGGGAACTGACAAATATAAAGGAGGAAATAAGCAGATGATGAGTGAGTCCAGGTGAGTCCAATATCGCAGATGCACGTGACGAGGGAAGCGGGTGTGCGTAATAGATGATAGGAGTGAGTGATGCAGGGCAGCCTGGTGCCCTCAAGCGCCGGGGGGTGGGGTGGGAGGGTTGAAAATGTAATCCAGACGGGTGTTTTCTCCATCTCCTTAGCTATCATACTTGAATTCCACTGATTTCAAAACTCGGTCCTCTAGAAAGTGGAGAGCATACACATAACGTTCACTAGCGAGCCAGCCAGCTAACATAAGCTAGCTAACAGTACACTTTAACTTGACATTAGGTTTGTGCAGTTTTACTACGCAATACTTTTTTTAAAAGCCACATTCAACACGGTTACCTAGACACACTGACCAGCTCCAGTCAGACCAATCCAAACTCATCTTTCGGCATGTCCCGCCCATTATCTCAGCCAGTCACAGCTAGTGGGAAGTTTTTCTGTGGCTAAACCAACCAGGCTCGTAATTTATTGTATTTGTATTTACAGATGGCATACACGTTTGATATTAAGGCACATGAAAGTTCCCATGTTCGAGAAGGCATTTCTGCCAAAAAAACACATTTTGATAAAAACATATTTTTAAAGTTCAAACGGCTCTCCTGTGAAGTCCTGACTTGCAACATACACCTAGTTCCCTGAATCGGGTCACACATGATGTCCCACACACATAAACACCATAATATAATTTGTCCTCTGATACACTCCTCCCCAACTATGAAGACAATTAAATTCAGATGATAAGTTATGACCAAATGATAAGGATTCAGAAATACAATAGACCTGATAAACTACACTCTTAAAACAAAATGTTACTTCTACATTCACTGGACCATGCAACTGTCATGGAGGTGTGAAACACACTCACGTGTTGAGTAACCTTACCTACGACTTGAGCACAGCGGGCTAACACAGTGTTGTGGTGTGCCAGAGACACGGGTTTGAACCCAGCTAGTCACACAACCAATGACCATCTCCAAGGGCCAGCAAGGATGATCTGTTGTGGGATTGTTTCTGGTCAAATCTGGATAACATAAATCTATTTATTTTCATAAAGTGATTTTTCAAGAGGGGGAGGGGGTCAGTAACACATATTTAACCCTTGATTTAGGGAGCAGGATAGTGCAATAAATAAGAAGGCATGAATGAATATGTAAGGGTTTTCTTCTGGTGAAAGAGAGGCAGACCAAAATGCAGCGTGGTGGTTATTCATGTTTAATTTATAAAGACACTCTACATGAACAGACTAAACAAAACAAGAAAAAGTGAAAACCTAAACAGTCCTATCTGGTGCAAACACAGAGACAGGAACAATCACCCACAAAACCCAATACAAAACAGGCTACCTAAATATGGTTCCCAATCAGAGACAATGACTAACACCTGCCTCTGATTAAGAACCATATCAGGCCAAACATAGAAATAGACAAACCAGACACACAACATAGAATGCCTACCCAGCTCACGTCCTGGCCAACACTAAAACAAGGAAAACACATACGAACGATGGTCAGAACGTGACAGAATAAGCATGCGTTGGATTAGTTCAGGGCTGACCTGATTTCTTCCTTGATTACTAGGAGTGAGGAGCAGCTGAAAGGATGAGAGTCGGCTGGGCAAGTTTGTAGGGGATTGGATCATGGAAAACATGGATGCAAAAAGACTGGGCGATGACATTAGAAGCCACAGAGAGGAAGATATTAAATAAAACAAATGTAGATGGTAATGGTTGTTGACACGGGGACAGGCAAATCCTTTGTGGTCATTCAAACAGATGGGCAACCGTGGAAAAATAAGGGGAAGGAGGGATAGGGGGAGGGTGCTAATAGCAGCTCTTCCAGTGATAAAAGAGGGTGTGTCTTTTTTTTTGCAAATGAATGAACAGGCAGATAAGCACTGAGCCAGGCTTTGTAAAGGGTCTCAAAGGAGAGAGAGGCAGTGGGGAGAGCAGGCCACAGACAATAGACTCAACAGAACACCATTATCATTGGTATGTTGTTAGAGAGTCTGATTTCAGGATTCATTCTGTCAGAACTAACATCAGGACAGTGTTTAAGACATTGGTATTTGTGGTGTGATTACTGCATGGTTTGGTGAGCACAGTTTAAACTGTGCACAGTGGAGGTAGAACTGGAAGTGCTTCTGGACCTGCTGAGAATCTGTTGCATGTAAGAAGCAGCCTCTTCACCTGGACTCGAGGATGATGCTGAAGATGGTCCGCTTCAAGGTAAGCCACTATTCTCTGAAGTTGTTGTTTTAGTCAGTGCATGTGCACGGTGCACAATTAGCATAGCGTCGTCCGGGTTTGGCCGGGGTAGGCTGTCATTGTAAATAAGAATTTGTTCTTAACTGACTTGCCTAGTTAATAAAGGTTAAATGTAAATAAATGTGAACATTTATTTCAAGCTTTTTTATTAAACTGTCCCCTTTTCTTTTTATGTCACATGGTCTAGCACCATCCTTAAACAATTGCTTTCATATTTGGTCTAATTCTTATTTCTGGAAAAGGCTTAAAATAAAGGTTCAAATCCAGGTCATGTGACATGATTGACCAAAATACATGGTCCTAGTATGACGCATGGTTCTAGCTATGTTATTGCTTTATTACGTATTTGCTAAATCTGTATTTTATTTTTACGTCAAGCTTAGTAACTTAAAACTAATGTAAACCTGAATACTTTATTTGTATTTGTTGTTTTATAACCTCTTTATAAGCACTGTAAAAACTTCCAACAATATTTGTCACGTGTTAAGTACTAGAAAACGTAAATTGTATTTCTAAACTCTATATTTGAAATTCAACATTCAACAGTTGTGTAGTGTCCATGTCACCTGTGTCACATGTTTGGCCATCTTAAACTGTAATTGCCCATGCTCTGACAGACCATTATACGGTTATCCACCCTCTTGATTAATCCTATCAAATACTCACATAGGAGATGGAATGTTGTATTTACTCAGTAGATCAGAGATGATTAAGGCCACTTATTCACAGGCGGTGGATATTGACCTTAGGGCTGCAGTTCAAAGGAGGCCGGCTGTTGTGGCCCATGTGGTTACACCCAGGCGATAATTATGCCACCAGGCTTCTCTTCCTGGGAAAGATAACACAACCTGGTTGGAGGTTGCCTGGGTTAGGGCTTGGGGTTGAGTGTCAACAACGGGCAATCTAGTTACCTTTGAGTAGGAGTTTAATGGTGTAGTAGAATATCATCATAAGACTGTCAGTATCCTTTCTACTCTGAACAGTTGGACTAATCTGATAAAGACATCAAATCTCTGGCATTTCATGGACGTCCAGAGAAGCACTACACTGTAATGTGTCAATTAATTAGGCCTACTAAAATACATTTGCCACTGTATATACTGTATACATGGTGTACTCTGTCAGTACTTCTGCTCAGTAGTCTTTAGTGTCAGGTTGGCAGACCACTCACTTTTCAGTGTTGTTCTCTTGATTTAGGCAAATCAGGATAATGTGAACAAATACAAACAGTATTGAGCTCTTTTTTCCTGAGAAGGAACTTCCTATTTTTGATCATTCTCACGTCATCCAGGATGCCAGTTCTGTCCCTTCAAGTCTGCCACTTTTAACAAGGCATACCTGTTAACTGAAATGCATTCCAGGTAACTACCTCCTGAAGCTGGTTGAGAGAATGCCAAGAGTGTGCAAACTGTCATCAAGGCAAAGGCTGGTTACACGGGCACCCTCATGGATATCATCCTAACCAACCTGCCCTTCAAATACACCTCTGCTGTTTTCAAACAAGATCTCAGCGATCACTGCCTCATTGCCTGCATCCGTAATGGGTCTGCTGTCCAACAACCACCCTTCATCATTGTCAAATGCTCCCTAAAAGATTTCAGCGAGCAGGCCTTTCTAATCGACCTGGCCGGGGTATCCTGGAATGATATTGACCTCATCCAGTCAGTAGAGGATGCCTGGTTATGCTTTAAAAGTGCCTTCCTCACCATCTTAAATAAGCATGCTCCATTCAAAAAATGTTGAACCAGGAAAATATATAGCCTTTGGTTCACCCCAGACCTGCCTGCCCTTCACCAGCACAAAAACATCCTGTGGCGTTCTGCATTAGCAGAATTTTACGGAGGCCAAGCAATCCTATTTGTTTCCAATTCCATCGAATAGCCCCAGTGATATGCAACTTTTCAGGGAAGTTAGGAACCAATATACACAGGCAGTTAGGAAAGCTAAGGCTAGCTTTTTCAAACAGAAATTTGCATCCTGTAGCACAAACTCAAAGAAGTTCCGGGACACTGTAAAGTCCATGGAGAATAAGAACACCTCCTCCCAGCTGCCCACTGCACTAAGGATAGGAAACACTGTCACCACCGATAAATCCACTATAATTGAGAATTTCAATAAGCATTTTTCTACGTCTGTCCATGCTTTCCACCTGGATACCCTTACCCCAGTCAACTGCCCTGCACCCTCCACAGCAACTCGCCCAAGCCTCACCATTTCTCCTTCACCCAAATCCAGATAGCTGATGTCCTGAAAGAGCTGCAAAATCTGGACCCCTACAAATCACCCGGGCTAGACAATCTGGACCCTCTCCTTTTAAAATTATCTGCCAAAATGACTTCGCCACCATGGCCTAATTATTGCCTTACCTCTCTTATCTTACCTCATTTGCACACACTGTATATAGATTTTTTTCTACTGTATTATTGACTGTATGTTTGTTTTACTCCATGTGTAACTCTGTGTTGTTGTATGTGTTGAACTGCTTTGCTTTATCTTGGCCAGGTCGCAATTGTAAATGAGAACTTGTTCTCAACTAGCCTACCTGGTTAAATAGAGGTGTTCTCAACTAGCCTACCTGGTTAAATAAAGGTGTTCTCAACTAGCCTACCTGGTTAAATAGAGGTGTTCTCAACTAGCCTACCTGGTTAAATAAAGGTGTTCTCAACTAGCCTACCTGGTTAAATAGAGGTGTTCTCAACTAGCCTACCTGGTTAAATAGAGGTGTTCTCAACTCGCCTACCTGGTTAAATAGAGGTGTTCTCAACTAGCCTACCTGGTTAAATAAAGGTGTTCTCAACTAGCCTACCTGGTTAAATAGAGGTGTTCTCAACTAGCCTACCTGGTTAAATAAAGGTGAAATTCTTTTTTTTCTTTTTCACTTTGAAGAATATAAAATATATTTTGATTTGTTCAACACTTTTTTCATTACTACACGATTCCATATGTGTTATTTCATAGTTTAGAAAATAGTAAAAATAAAGAAATACCCTGGAACGAGTACTATAGCTGTGTCCAAACTTTTGACTGGTACC
This sequence comes from Oncorhynchus keta, assembly GCF_023373465.1. NCBI lineage: Eukaryota > Metazoa > Chordata > Actinopteri > Salmoniformes > Salmonidae > Oncorhynchus > Oncorhynchus keta. The sequence continues at coordinate 34,693,345 of NC_068421.1, forward strand.
ATATATATATATATATATATATATATATATTTTTTTTTATATATATAAATATGGGTCTCAAAACAGGTGTGTCTCTGCCCCACCTACCCTGAATGATGGGTCGCCACTGGCTTGGGCCATGAGAGAGAATATATGTCTGGGAGAGACAAAAAGAGAGCGTCTGTGTGCGTGTGTGAGAGAGAGAGAGAGCGAGCAAGAGGGGGCGACAGAGACAGAGATAGAGAGAGAGCTAGAGGGAAACAGAGATAGATAGAGAGAGAGAAAGCGAGAAGAGAGGCAGAGATGGAGAGATGGAGAGAGACAGAGAGGAAGAGACAGAGAGAGAGAGAGAAATGAGAAAGTGAGAGAGAGGCAGAGATGGAGAGAGACAGAGAGGAGGAGACAGAGATAGATAGAGACAGAGAGAGAGAGAAAGGAGAAAGTGAGAGAGAGACAGAGAGGAAGAGACAGAGAGAGAGTGAAAGGAGAAAGTGAGAGAGAGGCAGAGATGGAGAGAGACAGAGAGGAAGAGACAGAGAGAGAGAGAAAGGAGAAAGTGAGAGAGAGGCAGAGATGGAGAGAGACAGAGAGGAAGAGACAGAGTGAGAGAGAAAGGAGAAAGTGAGAGAGAGGCAGAGATGGAGAGATGGAGAGAGACAGAGAGGAAGAGACAGAGAGAGAGAGAGAAAGCGAGAGAGAGGCAGAGAGGAAGAGACAGAGAGGAAGAGACAGAGGGAAGAGGAAATTGGATGCATTCTATTAGAGTATGTGGCATTTCCTTCCCATGATGCTTCAAACCGTAGTGGTGCTGTTGTGCGTGAGAGACCCACTCCCAAACAGACTGTCAGCCTGATTTTGTTAGGGTCTTCCTTATCGTAACACTCACATGTTATTTTACGGAGGCCTAGCAATCCTATTTGTTTTTCATTTCCTAAAGCAGCGCATGGTATACAAAGGTATATAGTGAAACTGCTATTTGAATCTTAAAACAAAACCACTGTTTTCTTTAAAGTATTTGTTATTTCTGTCAACATTTTTTTTGAGATTCAATCATTTCACAGAGACAAGTGGAATGAATTGTGTATTGTACCTCCATTATCTGAATATATTTAGGTTTCTTGATTTAGTTAATCATATTATAGCCCATGTTTTATACCTGTTTAGGATTTCCACCTCTAATTTGAAACTGTCACTGTTTTACACTAAACTCCCACTGGGTGGCAATCTTGTTGCATCATATTCAGAGCACTTCTGTATATCTCTGTATGGTTCTGCGGCCATATGAATCAGGAATCTCAGAGTATGAGTGCGAATGTAGGATCAGTTTTGCCTTTTAGATCATAATGAATAAGATTTCATAGACAGGAGGGACCTGATCCTAGATCACAACTCCTACTCTGATATGCTTCATACAGTACATACAGCCCTCATGTTGATTAGATAGAATATCCAACTGATTCTTGGTCATTTCCAGCTGTTCAGCAGTCTGTTGCAGAGTGTGAACTAGAATGGGAGAAAACATGAAGGGATAGTGAGTTTTGCTGGTTGTTTAAATCCCTCACGGCAACACTACTCAATGTGGTCTGTTGTCATATTCCAGCATAACACTATTAAAATGGAGAGTCATCTACTAACAGTGATTTACCTATTCACATGGTCATCTTGAGTTCTTACTTTATGCTGATATTAATGTAGAAAATACTAAGTAACAAACGAGAAAGGATATGTGGCTTCAGAATAGTAACATTTTACACATTTAGCCTGCAGCTAGTAGAAATATTGAATAATCGACTTGTACTTCTGGAGAAACGGTGACCCATTTCCTTGGAATCTCTGAATTCCTACTCTATTGTAGTCTGAAATCACTCCATGAATTTCCAGACCTGACTACAGTACTGTTCCAGACCTGGAATAGGTTGTTTTGTTCACCGATTGAGACGCCGAAACCAGCTCAAAGGATCAAGTCAGTGCCTATCAATCCCTTTGACGTCTGTAATGAAGGTTTATTTCAAATTAGGCCCTGGGCCATTCATACATGCTCCTAACAGCCAATAGGAATTGAGTAGGAGGGGGGTAGGCGAAATATGCTATTCATTTAAAATGAAAGGAAAGCAGAGGCAAGCTTTCTACTGACACAGCCTGTTGTGTCTTCATTTAGTTTAACAGTGTACTGTATGGGCTACATCCCAAATTAAACCCTATTCCCTACATAGTGCACTTGATTAGGGTGCAATTTATCCTGCAACCTATGTGTTTGCAGTATGCAGATCAATAGTGGGATGTTAATAAAGGGTATATTTAATAGGGGCTCCTGAGATCTTTATGTGTATTTATAGGGTATTTACAGGGACATGGTCTGGAGTAAGTGAAGATCATGTGTGACATACCTACAATACATTCGGAGATGTTCATTCTCCCTAGTTCATGCTCAAAATACACCCACACACACACTTTTTTATTTTATTTTTTTATTTCACCTTTATTTAACCAGGTAGGCAAGTTGAGAACAAGTTCTCATTTACAATTGCGACCTGGCCAAGATAAAGCAAAGCAGTTCGACAGATACAACGACACAGAGTTACACATGGAGTAAAACAAACATACAGTCAATAATATAATATAATAATACAGTCAATAATACATACAATGTGAGCAAATTAGGTGAGAAGGGAGGTAAAGGCAAAAAAGGCCATGGTGGCAAAGTAAATACAATATAGCAAGTAAAACACTGGAATGGTAGTTTTGCAATGGAAGAATGTGCAAAGTAGAAATAAAAATAATGGGGTGCAAAGGAGCAAAATAAATAAATAAATTAAATACATTTGGGAAAGAGGTATTTGTTTGGGCTAAATTATAGGTGGGCTATGTACAGGTGCAGTAATCTGTAAGATGCTCTGACAGTTGGTGCTTAAAGCTAGTGAGGGAGATAAGTGTTTCCAGTTTCAGAGATTTTTGTAGTTCGTTCCAGTCATTGGCAGCAGAGAACTGGAAGGATAGGCGGCCAAAGAATGAATTTGTTTTGGGGGTGACTAGAGAGATATACCTGCTGGAGCGTGTGCTACAGGTGGGAGATGCTATGGTGACCAGCGAGCTGAGATAAGGGGGGACTTTACCTAGCAGGGTCTTGTAGATGACATGGAGCCAGTGGGTTTGGCGACGAGTATGAAGCGAGGGCCAGCCAACGAGAGCGTACAGGTCGCAATGGTGGGTAGTATATGGGGCTTTGGTGACAAAACGGATTGCACTGTGATAGACTGTATCCAATTTGTTGAGTAGGGTATTGGAGGCTATTTTGTAAATGACATCACCGAAGTCGAGGATTGGTAGGATGGTCAGTTTTACAAGGGTATGTTTGGCAGCATGAGTGAAGGATGCTTTGTTGCGAAATAGGAAGCCAATTCTAGATTTAACTTTGGATTGGAGATGTTTGATATGGGTCTGGAAGGAGAGTTTACAGTCTAACCAGACACCTACGTATTTGTAGTTGTCCACGTATTCTAAGTCAGAGCCGTCCAGAGTAGTGATGTTGGACAGGCGGGTAGGTGCAGGTAGCGATCGGTTGAAGAGCATGCATTTAGTTTTACTTGTATTTAAGAGCAATTGGAGGCCACGGAAGGAGAGTTGTATGGCATTGAAGCTTGCCTGGAGGGTTGTTAACACAGTGTCCAAAGAAGGGCCGGAAGTATACAGAATGGTGTCGTCTGCGTAGAGGTGGATCAGGGACTCACCAGCAGCAAGAGCGACCTCATTGATGTATACAGAGAAGAGAGTCGGTCCAAGAATTGAACCCTGTGGCACCCCCATAGAGACTGACAGAGGTTCGGACAGCAGACCCTCCGATTTGACACACTGAACTCTATCAGAGAAGTAGTTGGTGAACCAGGCGAGGCAATCATTTGAGAAACCAAGGCTAAATACAAGTTAAATACTTCATCTGTATGCATGGAACAAAAAGCACCTCCTTCCCCAAACAGCTGGGGTGCCCACGACAGCTGGAACAGAGCAGAATCTAGCCAATTGCTTTGTCCTAGTTTTCGTCAGGCCCTCAATCTGGAGGCCATCCACTGCAAGCATGTGGATGTGGCCGAGACTGATGAATATCAGCGTCACCAGCTTGCACCTACACCAAGGCTGTCCAAGCGAGCCACAAGGGGCTTGTATTTAAGCAGCTTCTAGGCAAAGGCCTGCTCCATGTATCTGAAGATCCTTTATGCGATCAATAGAATAGTCATGGATGTGGATGTAGAGAAAGCACTCTGTTGCAACCACCTGAATGAGGAGAGGAACTCGGACAGTATTGGTCAATACAACTACCTGGATGAGGAGAGGAACTCAGACAGTATTGGTCAATACAACCACCTGGATGAGGAGAGGTACTCAGACAATATTGGTCAATACCATCACCTGGATGAGGAGACGTACTCAGACAATATTGGTCAATACAACCACCTGAACGAGGAGAGGAACTCAGACAGTATTGGTCAATACAACCACCTGGATGAGGAGAGGAACTCAGACAGTATTGGTCAATACAACCACCTGGATGAGGAGAGGAACTCAGACAGTATTGGTCAATACAACCACCTGGATGAGGAGAGGAACTCAGACAGTATTGGTCAATACAACCACCTGGATGAGGAGAGGTACTCAGACAATATTGGTCAATACAACCACTGGGATGAGGAGAGGAACTCAGACAGTATTGGTCAATACAACAATCATTAATTGGGGTTAAAGAGATAATGAGGTACACCTTATTTTCTCATCTCAAGTCTAATATCTGTGTAATGTACATGGGCAGAGTAGCATTTATTATGAATCTTTTTGATACAGGTACTGTATGCCATACCTACAATACATGTGCAGGTGTTCATTCCCTAGTTCAAGCTCAAAATAATTCCTCATCATTTACACACACACACACACACACACACACACACACACACACACACACACACACACACACACACACACACACACACACACACACACACACACACACACACACACACACACACACACACACACACACACACACACACACACACACACACACACACAGTGGTTTGGGGGAGAATGTGGCTTTGTGCAAGCCTATCTCTGTGGGGAGAGTAATTACATGTAAATAGACGGTTTAGACTTAGCGAAGTACAGACCACGCAAGGTTGATGAAAGAGTGCTGCTGCTTTCCAATCCACAGCTAACTCTGTAGGCAAATAGTTCTCTCCATCTTAAATTACTTCTCCATGTTTGAAAGGACTTTTTTGATGCTTTTCCATCTTTCATTGAATTTCTCTTTCATGTCCATCTCAATATATACCGTACCAGTAAACATTTTGGACACAGCTACTCATTCAAGGGGTTTTCTTTATTTGTACTATTTTCTACATTGTCAAATAATAATGAAGACATCAACACTGTGAAATAACACATACAGAATAATGTAGAAACCAAAAAGTGTTAAACAAATCAAAATAGATTTTAGATTCTTCAAAGTTGTCACCCTTGATGACAGCTTTGCACACTCTTTGCATTCTCTCAACCAGCTTCACCTGGAATGCTTTTCCAACAGTCTTGGAGGAATTCCCACATATGCTGAGAACTTGTTGGCTGCTTTTCCTTCACTCTGTCGTCCAACTCATCCCAAACCATCTCAATTGGGTTGAGGTTGGGTGATTGTGTTGGCCAGGTCATTTGATGCAGTACTCCATCACTCTCCTAGGTCAAATAGCCCTTACACAGCCTGGAAGTGTGTTGGGTCATTGTCCTGTTGAAAAACAAATGATATTTCCACTAACCTCAAACCAGATGGGATGGCGTATCGCGGCAAAATGACCAGCAAAGTATCCACATTCCACCACACCTCCTCCTCCATGTTTCATGGTGGGAACCACACATGTAGAGATCATCCGTTCACCTACTCTGCGTCTCACAAATACTTTCACTGGTCTAATGTCCATTGGTCGTGTTTCTTGGCCCAAGCAAGTCTCTTCTTATTGGTGTCCTTTAGTAGTGGTTTCTTTGCAGCAATTCGGCCATGAAGGCCTGATTCACACAGTCTCCTCTGAACAGTTGATGTTGAGATGTGTCTGTTACTTGAACTCCATGAAGCATTTATTTGGGCTGCAATTTCTGAGGCTGGTAACTCTAATAAACTTATCCTCTGCAGCAGAGGTAACTCTGGGTCTTCTTTTCCTGTGGCGGTCCTCATGAGAGCCAGTTTCATCATAGCGCTTGATGTTTTTTTGCGACTGCACTTGAAGAAACTTGCAAAGTTATTGACATTTTCCTGATTGACTTAACTTAATAACTTAATATAGTTTCTCTTTGCTTATGTGAGCTGTTCTTGCCATAATATGGACTTGGTCTTTTACCAAATTGAGCTATCTTCTGTATACCACTGTATACCATATGTGACCCTGTCACAACAAAACTGATTGGCTCAAACGCATTAATAATGAAAGAAATTCCACAAATGAACTTTTAACAAGGCACATTTGTTAACTGAAATGCATTCCAGGTGACTACCTCATGAAGCTGGATGAGAGAATGCCAAGTGTGCAAAGTGTGCAAAGCTGTCATCAATGCAAAGGGTGGCAACTTTGAAGAATCTCAAATATAAAATATATTTTGATTTGTTTATCACTTTTTGGTTACTACATGATGCCATATGTGTTATTTCCTAGTTTTGATGTCTTCACTATTATTAGACATTGTAGAAAATAGTCAAATAAAGAAAACCCCTTGAATGAGAATGTGTCTCCAAACTTTTGACTGGTACTGTATATATACACTACCGTTCAAAAGTTTGGGGTCACTTAGAAATGTCCTTGTTTTTTAAAGAAAATCACATTTTTTGTCCATTAAAATAACATGAAATTGATCAGAAATACAGTGTAGACATTGTTAATGTTGTAAATGACTATTGTAGCTGGAAACGGCAGATTTTTAATGGAATATCTACATAGGCGTACAGAGGCACATTATCAGCCACCATCACTCCTGTGTTCCAATGGCACGTCGTGTTAGCTAATCCAAGTTTATCATTTTAAAAGGCTAATTGATCATTAGAAAACCCTTTTGCAATTATGTTAGCACAGCTGAAAACTGTTATTCTGATTAAAGATGCAATGAAACTGGCCTTCTTTAGACCAATTGAGCATCTGGAGCATCAGCATTTGTGGGTTTGATTGCAGACTCAAAATGGCCAGAAACAAAGCACTTTCTTTTGAAACTCGTTAGTCTATTCTTGTTCTGAGAAATTAAGGCTATTCCATGTGAAAAAGTAAGGCTATTCCATGTGAGAAATTAAGGCTATTCCATGTGAGAATTGAAGGCTATTCCATGTGAGAATTGAAGGCTATTCCATGTGAAAATTGAAGGCTATTCCATGTGAGAAATTAAGGCTATTCCATGTGAGAAATTAAGGCTATTCCATGTGAGAATTGAAGGCTATTCCATGTGAGAATTGAAGGCTATTCCATGTGAAAATTGAAGGCTATTCCATGTGAGAAATTAAGGCTATTCCATGTGAGAAATTAAGGCTATTCCATGTGAGAAATTAAGGCTATTCCATGTGAGAAATTGCCAAGAAACTGAAGATCTCGTACAACGCTGCGTACTAATCTCTTCAAAGAACAGCGCAGTAATGTAAAACAGTAATGTATATTTTTTTTATCAGGAAAATTGTGTGCTTTTTCTGAGGCTATAGGAGCTATATTTGTGGCTATGTTGTTTGGGTGTTTGTATTCTGTCTGTGTTAGAGCCAGGCTTTTTATGAGGCTATAGGAGCTATATTTGTGGCTATGTTGTTTGGGTGTTTGTGTCTGTGTCTGTGTCTGTGTCTGTCTGTGTTAGAGCCAGGCTGACCATCAGCAGCATCACTGGTTAGGTCAGCCATGACAGCTTGAACCAATTATGACAGCTGAGTCCGAGGCTCTGCGCATCTACAAAAGGCAGTTTATGTTCACTTTGACAATAATAGACATGTGATTAATAACTGCCCCAACTAGTTGTTATATTTTATGTTGTTTTCACCACTTACTGTTTTTCTGAGTGACACCTGGCCGCTTGCCCATATTTGACTCAGTCAATCTATATTAGCTGCAAAAAATATAGAGTTTCCAATATAAAAGTTTAAGGAATAAATATAGTTCTTTATTTTATGTTGAAGAAGTGAGGTATCTGGTATTAAAATGCAGGTACACAGTAGGTTAAAATAACTAATTGGATGCGTCTTTGGGGCTGTTTCAGTGAAGAGTGCATGCATCTATCTAATGGTTATAATAGTTTCAACCTCCTCCAAAATATGCCAGTGACTCAAGGTGAACTTGTTTCTGTTTCTGCTTTGTGAGAACAAGTAAGGATTTCTTTAGCAAGAAGAATGACTGCGTTGTGTCCTGCTAGGAGTGGTTGACAGCACAGGAAAACTGAGGGAGGGAGAATGAGAGATAGAGGGGGGGGGGGGACAGACCATGTCAGCAGAGCATAGCACAGGACACATTGCTTTGTCACTCTTTTTGCCATGACAGTGTGATGTGAGAGAGTGTGTTTAGGACAGGGAGAGCCTCTCAAACATCGGAGCGACTGGCCACAAAAAAAAACTCCTGCTGCACCTCTCGCTCTCCCCCTTTTGGATTCCATCCAGGCTTTTTTATTTGGGTTTTGCTGTACGTGAAGAAGACTGACAGTGGTGCCCTCTTTGTGACAAGCTGTGTTTGCGCTCAGTCCTGCCGTTTTTCTCTTGTTGTTGCTGGAAACGTACCCTCAGGTGAAGTAAACTTCCATTATGCTTTTTTAGAAGGGTTTACTTTTTCAGACTGACAATCAGCTGGGAGAGTAGCGTTGTCTGAAAGACTCTAGATGAGACACATTACTCACTTTGTGTTGGCTGCATGTGTAGATCTGTCATTGTTCTAAAGGTCTCTTGACGAGAGTTGATCTATTGGCATGTTATTCAATATAGTTTATTCTTTATTTGCTGTTGCTGGTTTAAAATAAAGAGAATCATGAATGAACAAATTAGTGGATCATATGCTTGTTTATCTTGGGATACTTTATTGTTGAATTGTAAAGGGTTTAAACAAACTTAACTAAATCTATAACAAAATGTTATAATTCATAGAGATCGTGGGGGAATTTGTATAGTCACTCTTGGTTGGATATCATTATTCCTTATTTGGACCCCATCTTGTTGTTTGTGTCAATGCCAACCTCCAGGAGTGGGTCCTCTGACTGGCCTTGGTTTATCAGAGCCCCAGACAGACACAATACAAGCCTGGTTTGTCCTCCCCTGAGTCTGCACACTGGAAGCTGAGATCTACAGGGCAGATTAACTAGGTAATGCTTTTCTAGCTGGCTACGATGGAGACCAACAGACAATGATCATGTCTGTGTACCTCTGCCTCTTCTAACTGTTCTCTCATAGTCTCTTTGCAGCTTCTCTTTTCAGAGTGGGGAGAAGGAGAGGAGGATAGAGGGAGATGGAGAGAGAAAGGGAGACAGGGGATAGAGACAGTGGGAGAGAGAGAGAGAGGGCAGGCACAGACCCGTTACAGAGGCAACAGTCATTGCCACGTTTAGTCCCTGCTTCTTCCCACTCCTTAAACAGTGGATGCTATTGAGAGAAATAGAGAGGGAGGGAGTGAGAGAGTGGTTTTGCAGTGGGTCAGACACCTTTTGGGGGCCTAGCAGAGAGAAATGTTCCCTAGAAACGGACTTAAACTGCAATAATAACTCCTTTGTTATGAAAGCTTGTTCTGTTCTGTTCTCACAGAAATCAGGGCCATGTTGTAATCACCCAGCCAGTCTTTCAGTGTGTCCTCTGTACTGTGTCAAATGTTACTGTGTTGTTCCACCAGTCCCACTTCTAATGTGGGTACTGTGCACCGGCCTGTTAATTACTGCTGCTGGCTACCTTGAATGGGATCATACACTCAGAGTTTCCTGGGAATAACCTTTTTGACACTACATAATGGTCTAATAAGATGCACGGTCCCCTTTACACCATTAGAGAAATGCACAGTATTGACAGAACAGAAATAAGTGGTCTACTCTGGTGTGCTCAAGCGGTTAATGACGCTTGCTTCAGGGCATATGTATGCTGGTGTGAGGTCAAATCTGGCCAATGCCCTTCTAACACAGTAACACACTTTCTCCTCCTTACTTCCATGTCTTTCCTCAGTCTCTTAAATAAACATGAAATGGGAAGTATATAAACAAGATGAAATGTTATTTTTGACAGATATATCTTATATATTGTATACAACAGAGCACTAGCTGTCATATACACTGAACAAAAATATAAACACAACATGCATCATTTTACAAAGATTTGACTGAGTTACAGTCAATTGAAATAAATTCATTAGCCCCTAATCTATGGATTTCACATGACTGGGAATACAGATATGCATCTATTGGTCATAGATACCATAAAAAAAAAAAGCAGAGGCATGGATTTAAAAAACAGTCAGTATCTGGTGTGACCCCATTTGCCTCATGCAGCGCAACACATCTCCTTCGCATAGAGTTGATCAGGCTGTTGATTGTGGGCTGTGGAACGTCTTCCCACTCCTCTTCAATGGCTGTACGAAGTTGCTGTATATTGGCGGGAACTGGAACACACTGTCGTACACGTCGATCCAGAGCATCCCAAACATGCTCAGTGAGTGACACGTCTGGTGAGTATGCAGGCCATGGAAGAACATTTTCAGCTTCCAGGAATTGTGTCCAGATCCTTGCGACATGGGGCTGTGAATTATCATGTTGAAACATGAGGTGATGGCAGCGGATGAATGGCACAACAATGGGCCTCAGGATCTCGTCACGATATCTCTCTGCATTCAAATTGTCATTGATAAAATGCAATTGTGTCCATTGTCTGTAGATTATGCCTGCCCATACAATAACTCCACCATGGGGCACTCTGTTCACAACATGTTCACAACATTGACATCAGCGAACCGCTCGCCCACACTACGCTGTACACGCTGTCTGCCATCTGCCCAGTACAGTTGAAACCGGGATTCATCAACCATGAAGAGCACACTTCTCCAGCGTGCGAGGGGCCATCGATTTGCTCACTGAAGTCAGTTATGCCACCGAACTGCATTCAAGTCAAGACCCTGGTGAGGATGACGAGCACGCAGGTGAGCTTCGCTGAGACGGTTTCTGACAGTTTGTGCAGAAATGATTTGGTTGTGCAAACCCACAGTTTTATCAGCTGTCCGGTGGCTGGTCTCAGACCACCACGCAGTTGAAGGAGCCAGATGTGGAGGTCTTGAGCTGGCGTGGTTCCGCGTGGACTGTGGATGTGAAGCCGGTTGGACGTACTGCCAAATTCTCTGAAACAACTTATGGTAGAGAAATTAACATTAAAGTCTAGCAACAGTTCTGGTGGACATTCCTGAAGTCAGCATACTGATTCCATACTCCCTCAAAAAATCTGTGGCATTGTGTTGTGTGAAATAACTGCACATGGGACCAACACTTTACACGTTGCGTTTATATTTTTGTTCAGTATAGTAGATTTGTCTTCCTTTTATCTAATGAGGAGTTTTCCAAGCTGTGAGGATACCTGTCTGTGGGATAGTGTTGTTGTTATAAACAGCTGTGTGTTCCGGGGACTTCAGGCCTTTCCAACAGCTGCAACATCTGAGCTTCACACACTACCAGGCGATATATATCTTTATAGATACTGCAGACTGGATGAAGGTCTTTCCTCATGTGATTTCCTTTCCTCAGTCTTGGTCTTTTTTTCCTCACCCCGAGGCAAGTCCTTCATCCAAAACAAAGACATAATCAGTGTCAGACTGAATCATCCTTTAAAATCTTTTTTCTATTTCATAGTCAGTTATTTCCTGTTTGCAAGGACTTGGGAAGTGAGCTGATCATAAGTCTTCATAATGATATCTTCAAATTGGTGGTTCCAATGGCTCAGAGGGGTAGAGGATGGGGCTAGCAACACCAGGGTTGTGGGTTCCATTCCTTCTTGGTCCAGATATACACACACTGTCAAAATTGACAGTTATATAAGTTGCTTTAGATAAAAGTGTCTGCTAACCATATTAGCATTCATAGATTTCTTTGGTGGTAGTTTAAACCCAACATTAGCTGATCATCATTATTACTGGTGCAATATCTGAGAACACGCCAGAATGATCGTTGGGGTGTTTTCCAGATATGTTGTCACGGTAACACATGGTTGGTGGTCCAAACGAGATGTCATCATGTAAGTCACTGGTAACATTTAACACAGTTGAACATTGAACCTGTTTTCACTTTGTCCAAGGAAACCACTCTCTCTCTCTGGCTATTTGTCTGGAAAATGTCTCATTATAGGCCACATCATTTGACTACATATGAACACAAGATGCTTGTCCAAAACAAGAGCTAGAGTACTATGATATATTGCAGGCTTTTAATTCATATTCACCAGGTCGGAATCTGTGATTTCACTCTGCATGTTGTCTGAACATGAACAATTCAAAATTGCAATGAGTAGGAGAAAAAGGAGTAGATTCACCCGCAGAGCACGGCAGATGTCTATTAAGCCTTCGCAGAAGGCAGGAATCGTGGTCGCAGGCAGGTAATAGTCAAACACAGATAGGCAGTCAAAAACAAACAATACCGCACAAACATACAAACAGAAAGAACTGAACTAAATAGGGAGCTGATGAGACCAGGTGAGAAACAAACACAGGTGAAATCAATGAACAAAAATGAAAGACAGGGCTACGTTCCAGAACACAAAGAAACAGGGCTACGTTCAAGAACACATGCTTCACTGAGAAGGGAAAAGAACAACCTTACAGAAATAGAGTTGTTTTGGGAAGGAGATTCTTGAATGTCGTGGAGGGGGAGAAGAGGATGGCTGTCCGTCCATCCAGAGGAGCAGTTTCCATTACTCAAAGGGATATATCCCACACTGTCGTTTCCTCCCCCCACCCTGCTTCCACCTCTTCCTTGTTACTCCGTCTTCTCATAGTGCTGTCCTTAGCAACAACAACAGCCAACACTTTTCCACTTTTCCTTTCTAGACCAGACTGGGTTTCTGAACTAATTTGTTTAAGACCTCTCTCTTGTAACTGACTGACATTTGCCACTTGATGAGGAGGAGGACAAAGTGAGAGTCAAAGGGAGAGAGGGCAGGGTGGGTCTGTGACACTTGACAAGCAGCATATTGTGTGAAAGGGCTGCCTTTCAACTCCAAAAAGGAGGGAGGGTGACTGCTGTTTTGTTGCACTGACACACAGGGCCTTGTGTACTTGTTACTCAGCTTATTCTGGCAACACCACATTCAAATTCCTGGCTCGCCGCTCCTCTTTGTCTGTTTTTATTTCTTAAAGAGGGACTGCAAGATTAATGAATAGACCAATACGTCAGTCCAAAGAGTTTGGCAGCAGTTGTGACTCCAGCCAAACGTCACCTGGCTGGTATGGAGTTACAGACTTTTCACTCACTTAGAGAGAGAGAGAGTGAGAGAGAAGTGCTGCATTTGCCTGCTGTTGTTTCCATTTGGAGGATTTTCAGTTGAAGAAGGAGGAACTCTGTGTACACTGAGCAAGTCCTGGGACAGCCTGTTCTGAGGATCCAGAAAGCCATGGCACTGTTGTTTCTGCCCACTGACCAGCTGAGGACACTGACCTGAGAGATGGAGCCTTATCTCTGTCCAGCTAACATTGGGGTCAGAGTACTCCTGGCGTGAAAGCTCCATACTAAAATCCAGGTTGTACCAAAGGTAAGAGGGAGCATAGAGCTGTAAACATGGAAATGTACAGTTGGATAAATGAGTTGGATTCTTTAGTGAGATTCATAGTTGGCATGTTGTAAGACATAGTGTAACTGATTGTCATATTATTTCTCATTGTATAACAAAAACAGTTGGGGGCCTCCCGAGTGGTGCAGTGGTCTAAGGCACTGCATCACAGTGCTAGAGGCGTCATTACAGATCTGAGTTCGATCCCAGGCTGTTTCACAACCGGCTGTGATTGGGAGTCCCATAGGGCAGCGCACAATTGGCCCAGCGTTGTCCGGGTTAGGGGAGAGTTTGTGCATGGCGGGCCGGGTGCTTGCAGGTGGATCTCTGCCACTTGAACAATGTTACCTCTGACCCATTGGTGCGGCTGGCCTCTGGGTTAAGCTGGCTGGTGTTAAGAAGCGCAGTTTGGCGGGTCATGGTTCGGAGAATGCACGACTCTACCTTTGCCTCCCGAGCCCGTTGGGGAGTTGCAGCGATGAGACAAGACCAAAATTGGGGAGAAAAATAAAAAAGCTTTAAAAAATAATTAATTAAAAAACATTTTTTTTTACAATAACAGATGGACTGTGGAAATGGAAAGTAGAAATGTTACATTTGGAGACCAGATATGTCTACTAATCAACATGGTTTCCCCTCACTCTATCTTTCTCGATTATTCGCTCTTTACATCATGAGGCTAGGATATCTGTTTCCCAAAGGCTGTCGGTCAGCTCTGTTCTCACACACATTGTCCAATAATTCCCTGGTGGTTTCCCTGGCCATGTGCTGTCTGTATCAGCATGTGTGGTGGGGGAACAGTGTGGGACGGCTGGGCCCTGTAACCCAGTGGAGTGGAGGACGGTCCAGTAGCCTAGTCCATTCCTTCTCTCCTCTGGGGGACTATGGACATTGAAAATAGCTTTTTGTGCCGACCAGCACAGGAATTCCTGTAGAGCTCTGTGTCTTTGAGAAACAAACATCCAAAGTCAATGGAACTTTTGAGCAATGACCCGCATTTGGAGTACCATGGTACCACTCTAACTCTCAAACTCCCCCTGCCCTATCTCCTAATGGCAGTAAGGAAATATCGGAGCTGGAGAAAGAATGACTCACTCCCTAACGGTTGACCTGGCATCTAAGCCAGGGGTTTAGTTTTAGTCAAGCTTGCCTTGCTGGTCCTGCATGTATTAGATAGCGCTTTGTGTTCTGCATGTGAAGGACATATTTTTGTATGGAAACGTTAATCCAATAATTATAGCGTTCCTCTTCTATCCACTGAGCTACATCACTGTAGTTCCAGTATTTGCTGGTATGAGTTGTTCAGTGATGTCAGTGCAGTGGTGAGGAATCAGTCACACAGCATGTAGTCACCCATATCGTAATGACCAACAAGTATTATGAAGAGGCTTGTCATAAGAATGTAAGACCCATTATACAGTCTTATCATCTCATAATGATCACAATTAACTGACTAATGGCCATTTTAAATCAACTGAAAATGTATAAATAAGTTCTAAAGCATTATGACACAGGTATGCTGTCATTAATTAAAGCGTCATACCTTCAACGGCTTTCACGAAGGGTATGATGATCTGTGAGCCTGTGTTCTGTAGCTCTGCTGTTCCCCACGGTGGAGCAGGTGGTGTGTTTAGCCTGCAGCAGAGAGTGGCTGGGGTCCAGAACGGATAGCTCTGGGCCCAGGGCCCTGAGCCTGTGTGTTTAGAGCACACCATCAGCTGAGGAAGGAATGACAAAAACTCTTCCAGGCAATGCAGAGCATGTCAATATTGATATCATTGCTTTATCTTCGTTTTGACCCGTGTTTATATTTTTGCTGCTTGCGGAACATGTTGTCGATTGGTTTGACACTCCTATTATTCCTACTGAATGATTCATTTGTAAATCAGAAATAGTTGCACTTGTAACATATAACTCGGCATCAGGAGCGTAAGTGATCATTTAGTTGAGAGATCATTGTACATATCAAATCTCTAATTTAATGTTTAAAACATCTGCATCTGTTGTTAGATGTTAAAAGTCCCGTTTGCATTTTAGTCTGTTGCATCCTGATCTCTTGGACGGGTTTCCCGAACTACACACGGAGATCCTTGTGCTGTCCCTTACATCCTTCTGTTCCTTATATGAAAGTGACAGAGGCCACTATCGGACCCTGGCCTTGGCCTCGGCCCTACAGGAAATGCTTCCTCTGTCGGCCACACAGGATGTCCACATATAGTGACACTCAGAAATGTTGTGGTTAACCTCTTCTAGCTGTCCGTCTTTGTTTGTCATCTTTTTCCTCTCGCTGTCACTCTGTCTTTCTTATATGGTTCACAGTTCACACAACACGTCCATCTATTGACTTTCTCAGGTCCTATCTTCTTCAACCTTATTTTAAAATCAGACAATAACTTTTCATAGGTGCTTTTGCTTATGTTATATGGATAATTTTATGAGAAAGTACCATCATACTGGCCAGTTTAAGCTATACATGTCACCCATAACTTGAGTTAAATACTGTGCATTGGCTCACATAATAAATGGCCAAAGACAACGCTCTTAGTCATATGCAAAAACAAAAGTGGAAACCTTTTATTCTGTCTGAAAGGCCACATCCATTGGTTGTATCCCATTTACCAATGCTGTTCATGAATCTATTCTTAGATTTCTGTTATGATTTCAAAGCTTTGAATGGTTTTTACAATAAATTGTGAAAATTCTAAATAAATCCAAACTTGTGGGGCCAGTTATCTAGTTAAGTAGATCATCTCAGTTTAGACAAATTAAATGTACTGTTTCTCATTCTCTTTGTTACTAGGTTAGACTGACCAACCTCAACCACTGACCCTGACTGTCATTGTACCCTGCCTATTGCAGATTCCCTTTGTTCTATGTGGCCTATAATAAACAGTCATATATCTCACTGGTGTTAAAGAGAAGAAGAGTAGGGAGGGAAGCCTTTGATGCTGCTCACTGTTTAGCCTCCTGTACGGTGTACATATTAGGACATATACCCCTCCTGCCTGTCCCAGGTACAAATGTTTTGACGTTTTGAAATGGAGAGGTACTTACCTGAGTTTGTCCAATGAAAACTGTGTGTCCTACTGAACATGACCCAGATGGAAACAATGACAATCAGATTTTGTGATTATCAATGAAACTATTTGCATTAAAGGAAAACAACCGGTATGATGCATTTTACATCATATGAGGCTGCGTTTTGCAAAAACGGAAGGGATCTGTTGCAGCTCTGTAGAAGCCTGGGTTTGTACTTTGTCAATGGTAGGTTACAAGGGGACTCTTTGGGGAGATTCACCTACTGCTCACCTCTTGGCCACAGTACAGTAGACTATATGATTACAGACATTGACCCTTTCTCTCTCAGCTCATTGACTGTCACCTCTGTCTGATCACAGCCAATTTATGTAGATCCTCAAAAGAACAGACGTGGAAACAATCACACATTCACAGCCCAGTAAGCTGTACAACATCAGACATTCATACAGATGGGCCCAAAACAGCACAGAAGAATACCAGTAAGCAACCTGTAACCAAAATATCCAGACACTCTTAGATAACTTTCTGGATACCACATTCACTCACAGTAAAGAAGGCATCAATCTAGCAGTAAAAAACATCAACTATATATTCAGGCAAACGGCAAAAGAAGCACAATTGAAATTGATAAAAAACTAAACAAAAAAAGACCTGGTTTGATGCAGATTGTAAAATTCTAAGGAAAAAACATAGAACACCATCCAACCAAAAGCACAGAGACCCAAATAATGGTGAATTACGCCTTCATTACTGTGAGACTTTAAAACTCTATAAATGTATACTCAGAACCAAAAAAAGCACAGTACAACAGCAAGCAGCTGACACTAATTGAGGAGTCCATAAACATAAACACAACTTCTGGCAAAATTGGAACAAAATGTAATAAAGCGAAACAAGAGGAATTAGCAATACAACATGGTGACATATGGACAACCCATTTTAAAACACTCTACAACACCGTTCAAATTGACACAAATGCAGAACAATGCAAAATTCATGAGAAGTTTAATGGATTAGAAAAAGCCATAAAGGACAATAGAAATCCATTGGACTCCCCAATTACTGACCAGGAGCTCTATAAGAAACTTCAGTCCCTCAAATTTAAAAAAAAGCATGCAGACCTGATGGCATCCCTAAATGAGATGCTCAAACTCACCAGTGCAAAAATTGTATTGGTTATATTAAAACTGTTTAATTTGATCGTGCGTGTAGGTCATTTCCCTGACATCTGGAATCAAGGACTCATAGCCCCAATCTTTAACAACGGAGACAAATTTGACCCTAACAATTAGAGGCATTTGTGTGAACAGTAACCTGGGGAAGGTTTTCTGTAGTATTATAAATGTAAGGGTTCTAAACTTCCTTAATTAATAAGCACATGTCTTGAGTAAAAGCCAAATTGGATTTATACCAAAACATCGCACAACTCATATTACACCTTACACACCCTGATAGATAAACATGTCTACCAAAATAATACCAAAATATGCGCTTACTTTATCGACTTCCAAATAGCATTTGATTATATTTGGCATAACGGATTGTTCTACAGGGTTATTGAAAGTGGTGTAGGGGGTAAAACATATGACAACAACAATTAAATCAAAGTATACTGGCAATATGTGCGTATTAAAATTGTCAAGAAAATAACATAATTCTTTAACCAGGGGTGGGGTCTTCGCCAGGGTTGCAATCTGAGCCCTGTACTCTTCAATATTTACTTCAACGAATTGGCCACTATTCTAGAAAAATCCTTAGCCCATGGTGTTAGTCTCCACAATTCAGAGGTTAAATGCGTACTTTTCGCAGATGACCTATGCCTGCTGTCACCAACAGCACATGGCCTACAGCAGAGCCTGGACCTGCTAGAGCAGTACTGTCAGACCTGGGCGCTGTCAGTAAACCACAAAAAGACTAAAATAATGATTTTCCAGAGAAGATTCAGATCTCAGGGAATTAGACCAAAGTTCTCATTTGGTACAAAATATATAGAGTACTGCACACACTACAATTACTTAGGTTTAAAAATATAAGAAAATAAAATAAAAAATAAGCTCAACTGGACACCTTAATGAGGCTCAGATTGATGAGACAGTGAATGAATAGAGAGAAAGCACGAAGGGCATTCTACGCCATTAAAAAAACTAATTCAAATTGAACCAATTGCACTTTATGGCAGTGAGGTGTGGATTCCACTTGCAAAACAAGATTTCACCAAATAGGACAAACACCACATTGAAACCCTACATGCAGAGTTCTGTAAGATTATCCTACATGTCCAGAGGAAAACTACAAACAATGCATGCAGGGCAGAATTAGGCCAATATCCACTAATAATAAAAACTCAAAAAAGAGCAATTAAGTTTTGGAAACATCTAAAATACAGTGACCCCCTCTCATATCATTACCAAACCCTGCAATGCCAAGAGCTGAGCAAAGAAAAAGTCCCCTCATCCAGCTGGTCCTGAGTTCACAAACGTGTTCTTCTAACACACTGAAGCCCCAGGACCAGAACATCCAATCAATCAGAATTAAACAAATTACAATACAATCAAAACAAAAATACATTGCTTATTGGGAAACACAAGCTAAATGCAGTGCTATCTGGCCCTAATTTGACAGTCCACCATGGCAAACTATTTGCGCATGGTTACTGATCAAAACCTTAGAATAACCCTGACCAAGTACAAGCTCAGTGAGAACAGCCTTACCATTGAGAAGGTGTCACGCCCTGGTCTTAGTATTTTGTGTTTTCTTTATTATTTTGGTCAGGCCAGGGTGTGACATGGGTTATTTATGTGGTGTGTTTTGTCTAGGGTTTTTTTGTAAGGTATGGGATTGTGGTTTAGTAGAGTTGTCTTGAAAGGTCTTTGGTTGCCTGGAGTGGTTCTCAATCAGTCTCTGATTGGGAACCATATTTAGGCAGCCATATTCTTTGAGTGTTTTGTGGGTGATTGTTCCTGTCTCTGTGTTTGTTTGCACCAGATAGGGCTGTTTCGGGTTTTCACAGTACGTTTTTGTAGTGTTCGTCATTATCTTTATTAAAGATGTATGAAGATAACCACGCTGCATTTCAGACGAAGAGGAGGAAATTATCCGTAACAGAAGGGTAGACACAGGAAAACCTGGCTCCCTGTAGAGGAAAGGCTGTGCAACCACTGCACAGTAGCAGAACCTGAGACAGAGCTGCATTTTCCTTATAAAATGTCAAAAATATAAAACAATTAGAGACTGTCATTTCCCCAAATTTGAAACCCTTATTCAAGGTTTCAAAGACCTCTCTGATGAGAGTAGGCTACCCATCCTGTTGGGGATGAACGCAGAGAGCTGTGGGTTGGCAGCACACTACATTACTGCCTGCCATAAGATGAGGGACCGTGTCTGACAGACCAATCAACCTGCACATGTCCTCTACTCTATGTTTATTGTTAAATGTATGGTTATTTTTTACCCTTGGTTATTGTACCCTTGGTACACAATGCACAGGTACTTACAATAAACAATTCCCGACAAGGACATGGGGGAAACAGAGGGAACATATACAACCTGTAATTTGGGAATTGAAACCAGGTGAGTGTGAAAACAAGACAAAACAAATGGAACATGAAAAATGGATCGGCGATGGCTAGAAGACCGGTGATGTCGACCGCCGAACACCACCCGAACAAGGAGAGGAACCGACTTCGCCATAGCCACAGGCAGAACAATTGAAATTGGAGCACGACCAGGTGGACTGGGTTCAGCCAGGAATCAGCAGGCCAGGTAGTCCTGAGGCATGGTCCTAGGGCTCAGATCCATCTGGGAGGGGAGGGAGAGAGAAATAATTTTTGGGAGCATACTCAGATCCACACAGGACACCAGATAAGACAGAAGAATTACACTGGATATAACAGACTGACCCTAGCCCCTCGGTACGTAGACTATTGCAACTTCTTAACTGTCCCACACAATGAAATTGGGGAGGGGCCTGTGGCTCTGTCTCCACGTGTTAGTAAGTGCGTATGTTCATCACACGCAATATGTCAGACAGCACTGGCCTGACTTTGACTAAACTTGGGTGAATGATGCGTCTTGCCATAAAGATCTGGCGTTTACAAAAATACACTGATTGGCCAGATGGCGATTGAAACTGCAAACTTTTAAAGGTCATGCCCCTAACCCCGCTATTGACCAATAAACATTCACATGGGCGTGGTATGGCGCATAAATGCATATAAACCAGTCAAGTATATTCGTATTGTAACCACAATTGGTACACATGTTGCAAACAATGTCAAGACTCAACATATGCAAGAACATTCATATCGACCCCACAGTGGAGCTATAACAGGCAGACGTTTATATCTCTTGATCTGTTTGACTCGGAGGCATGAAATTTGGCACACATGCTCAGGGATATGAGTCTGGCTAACCCACTCGATATCTCAGACAAAACTTTGGCAAATGATTCATCTTGCCATAGAGATCACTGATTGGCCCACGGAGGGCGCTGCATCATTCATGGGGGACGACATTTTTAACCTTTGCCTTCTTGAATTGTATTGTTGTAGGCATATCCTTGCATTGTGGATATCGCGCAAGTAGCATGAATCTTCTTTATACCATCTGATTTAAGGTATCTGGTAAAGGCTGCCTAAAAGATACATGCTGAAACTCTTCCCATGGTAGTTTGCTACATTTCTGTGGCCTCACTCTAAAAACAGAAGGTGCTGTTTGGCTCCAGCCACATCCAGTTGTGAAGCGCCAAGGGACATTGCTGAGTACAATTGTCGCCATAGATATATGTTCCCTGAAATGCCAAGTATTTATGTGCAGCCACTTGGTTTCCTATAGTAGGCTGTACATGGTGCCTACTACTAGAACTACTGTCCTCCCCTCTCTAACCTGTTCCCTGACATGTAGGCTACGTTCCAATGTCCATACTAACATACCACTTAGCTAGAATATGTGCCCAATACATTGCTTCATTCTAGGTAGTATGCTAGTGTGAATATCAGAATGGATGATTGCAGAGATGTTTTCTCAGAGTGAAACATCTCCGGGTGAGAAACGCATCAGGTCTCAGGGAGAGAGTGCTTACATTTTATGGAGACAGTGAATATTTCATGACAAGAACCATAAACTAAAAGGAGTAGGATGCTATAGTAAATCTGTCATGTGAGCAGATATGGCATTTGTAAGAGAATTGATGGATTGTTCAGCGACACCAGGGTATTTGTGTGTGTGTGTCTTTTTTGTCTCTCTTTCTCTCTCCAGCCCATCTCAGTTCTAATGCCAGTGTTGAGTAATCCTCTGGGTAGGAAGAAACATGCAGCCAATCATTACCTTACTCCATACAAGACTATTCATTTCTATTTTAATTGCTATTTATTTCCGACGCATCTGCATTTCGGAAGCGTACAAAGCGTCTCTTCATTGGAAATTCATGCCCGTGGTTTGATAATCTGTGGATAATATTGTCCCATGTGTTTTCATATGCATGATGAAACCTCCAAATGGTATGTTTGGACAGTAGTGAGATTATACTTTTACATAAGCTACCATAGGATGTCTACGGAGGTAATATCTTGTTGTTGTGTCGAGGAAGTTTGTTCTACACTACAGCTGATGTTTATGAGTTTCTCTGTCTTGACTAGGGGAAGAAAATAGGGAAGAAATTCCCAAATTCCACAATTCTCCCATATTGTCATCAACGTGTTTGAGTGACGGATTTGTTTGTCTCCTGGGACAGTCGTGGGACTTCGGGTTTGGAAACAATATGCCCCGCTATTGCCCATACTCGCATGCCTTCAGCAAGCCACAAGCTCCCTCCCTCCCTCTAACATTTCTGCTATTCAACTCGATGGCTTCCCTCCCATATCCCCATCAAAAATGATTACTTCATGTGTGAGGGAAAGATCCATGCATGCTCGATAGAACACAATGCCTGCCTTTATAGCAGCCACTCCAGTTTGAAAAAAAGAAAAGTGCCATGCTTTGCATTGTTTCTCTTTTAATCTGTGTGTGTGTAGTTAGCAGTGGGCTGGTTCTGTAGAGAGCATCTCATCTTTAGAGAAAAGGCCATTTAGAGAGAGAGAGAGAGAGAGAGAGAGAGAGAGAGAGAGAGAGAGAGAGAGAGAGAGAGAGAGAGAGAGAGAGAGAGAGAGAGAGAGAGAGAGAGAGAGAGAGAGAGAGAGAGAGAGAGAGAGAGAGAGAGAGAGAGAGAGAGAGAGAGAGAGAGAGAGATCAAATCAGACGAGATCACAGAGATACAGTGGGGCAAAAAAAGTATTTAGTCAGCCAACCAATTGTGCAAGTTCTCCCACTTAGAAAGATGAGAGAGGCCTGTAATTTTCATCATAGGTACACTTCTGACCATATGACATTCTCCCACTCTTCTTCTGGATCATCCAAATGCTCTCTAGCAAACTTCAGACGGGCCTGGACATGTACTGGCTTAAGCAGGGGGACACGTCTGGCACTGCAGGATTTGAGTCTCTGGCGGCGTAGTGTGTTACTGATGGTAGGCTTTGTTACTTTGGTCCCAGCTCTCTGTAGGTCATACACTAGGTCCCCCCGTGTGGTTCTGGGATTTTTCACCGTTCTTGTGATCATTTTGACCCCACGGGGTGAGATCTTGCAAGGAGCCCCAGATCGAGGGAGATTATCAGTGGTCTTGTATGTCTTCCATTTTGTAATATTTGCTCCCACACTTGATTTCCTCAAAACAAGCTGCTTACCTATTGCAGATTCAGTCTTCCCAGCCTGGTGCAGGTCTACAATTTTGTTTCTGGTGTCCTTTGACAGCTCTTTGGTCTTGGCCATAGTGGAGTTTGGAGTGTGACTGTTTGAGGTTGTGGACAGGTGTCTTTTATACTGATAACAAGTTAAAACAGGTGCCATTAATACAGGTAATGAGTGGAGGACAGAGGAGCCTCTTAAAGAAGAAGTTACAGGTCTGTGAGAGCCAGAAATCTTGCTTGTTTTGTAGGTGACCAAATACTTATTTTCCACCATAATTTGCAAATAAATTCATAAAAAATCCTACAATGTGATTTTCTTGATTTTATTTCTCATTTTGTCTGTCATAGTTGAAGTGTACCTATGATGAACATTACAGGCCTCTCTCATCTTGGGAGAACTTGCACAATTGGTGCCTGACTAAATACTTTTTTGCCCCACTGTATAAGGGATGAGACAGAGTTCGATGATTGCCTATTGTATGTTCTTTATCCAGCTCTCAAGATGACCTACATTGCCTTCATGGAGTTACACTCTGAGTTATTGCATGTTTATATTTCCCTAATAGTGTTAATAATACCGTATAATCACTCTAAAGGCTATTTCTACCCCTCACCTCTCATCCTCTCTCAATTTTCTCTTCCTTATTTGTCTCTGTCCTTCTCTCCATCCCTCTCTCCTTCTGTTATCAGGGCTTGTGGCTGCCAGGCAAGAATGCGGGCTTAGTTCAGCGTAGCAAGGACAGACAGGTCCGTGCAGTGAATGGGAGGGAGCATGTAATGAATCAAGGGTGATTGTTGAGGTAGATGATACCTCAACAATAGGTATAGCAGCTGGCAAGTAGCAGGTACTGTAGCAGCTTTGAAGGAAGCTCTAATTTGCTCACTCTGTAGTCGAGAGTAAGAATCTTTTTGCAATGGAGGCTGTATAATTGCTGGAAAACTGGTGAAAGGTAATTACTGGAGAGCCCTACAACTGCACTGTAAGATATGACAATGGACGTGATGGCTATATCATGAGGTTCCTCGGTCTCTCACACACACAGTATTTTCTTAGTAGGTATAGTCATGTGAAATATAACTTTGATTGAAGTGTTTTGTTCTGATCATAGTGTTTTTTAAAACTGTTTGTTGACATATTCATTTTTGCCATTTCTATAGGTAATGTCAGACATTTTTGCCATTTCTATAGGTAATGTCAGACATTTTTGCCATTTCTATAGGTAATGTCAGACATTTTTGCCATTTCTATAGGTAATGTCAGACATTTTTGCCATTTCTATAGGTAATGTCAGACATTTTGCCATTTCTATAGGTAATGTCAGACATTTTTGCCATTTCTATAGGTAATGTCAGACATTTTTGCCATTTCTATAGGTAATGTCAGACATTTTTGCCATTTCTATAGGTAATGTCAGACATTTTTGTGATTTTTTTGGCAGAGTTCTATGACGTTAACAGGGACACCTGCTTGTCGAACATCTCTTTACAAAATCATGGGCATTAATATGGAGTTGCCCCCCCCCCCTTTGCTGCTAAAACAGCCTCCACTCTTCTTTGAAGGCTTTCCACTAGATGTTAGAACATTGCTGCAGGGACTTGCTTCCATTCAGCTACAAGAGCATTAGTGAGATCGGGCACTGATGTTGGGCGATTAAGTTTGGCTCACAGTCGGCGTTCCAATTCATCCAGAAGGTGTTCGATGGGGTTGAGGTCAGGGCTCTGTACAGGCCAGTCAAATTCATCCACACCGATCTTGACAAACCATTTCTGTATGGAACTTGCTTTGTGCTCGGGGACATGCTGAAACAGGAAAGTGTCTTCCCCAAACTGTTGCCACAAAGTTGGAAGCACAGAATCGCCTAAAATGTCTTTGTATGCTGTAGCGCTAAGATTTCCCTTCATGGGAACTAAGGGGCATAGCCTGAATCATGAAAAACATTATTCGTCCTCCACTAAACTTTACAGTTGGCACTATGCATTCGGGCAGGTAGCGTTTTCCTGGCATCTACCACTGACTTGTTGGAATCCTATGTCAGTGCCACGTTGAACGCAACTGAGCGCTTCAGTACGGGCCATTCTACTGCCAACGTTTGTCTATGGAGATTGCCTGGCGGTGTGCTCGATTCTATACACCTGTCAGTAACGGGTGTGGCTGAAATAGCCTAATCCACTAATTTGAAGGGGAGTTCACATACCTTTGGCCATGTAGTGTATTCACCAACCCTGCACATCATTTTAGGGATGCTAATTACTCTGAGAACACTTACGTCCAAGGCACTTAAATGTACAAAAATGACTATAATTTTGTGTTGGACAACCTTACTTGTGGTTTTCTCGACTTAATTTGCCCACAATGGGTGCATAAGTATTTTCTTAGTCTCACATACGCTCACTCTCAAATCTGGTCATTTATGACACATACAAATACAGACATGGAAAAGTATGTACAGCAATCTGTCCTGGGCTGACTCTGTGGAAAAGCCTAAAAGAAATGAATAAGAGAGAAGGAATTTGTGGGATAAGGGGAGTGGGGGAGAGGGATGGGTGCGGTAGAGACTAAGGGGAGGGCAGACAGACAGACGAAAGAAGGCTGCAATGCATTCCTGTGTCAGGTCCCAGGGGAGATCACCCTGTGTCTCTGTCTGTTGGCAAAGTGAGGTAATAGAGGATATCAGCAGAATCTGTACACTATCTCCCTGTGTGTGGTGTATTCTCATCTAATGAATCACATTACTGACTCATCCTGGCTGAGAGGGGCTGAAGGGAGAATCCCAATCAGCAGGTTCTGCCTTTCTCTGAGAGTACTCATTGACCACTTGTAAGGTCTGGCGTTTCACAGTCCCTTTGGCCATGGCCAGTTAAGCATTCTGGACCATTCTCTTTCACCTGTAATGTGAATGACCATGCATGTACAGTATAAACAGTATAAACGCCACATAAGACGAGACGAAAGACAGAGTATGATTCATGTTGCCTTTTGTAAACAGCAGGAGGCAGTAACGGCAGAAGGCCTTTGAATCCTTCAGAATCCTTTCATCTCTGTTTGTTAGATGTTCCTCTCACAGGTGTGTTGTGTTTTGTTCCATAGGATCCTCATGTGTCAGAGGGGGTGATTGACAACGCAGTAGATATGGACAGTCTGAACAGGAACCTGCCTGAGTGTGGACGGCAAACCCATCAGGTGTTACAGGTGAGTGTGTGTGTGTGTGTGTGTGTGTGTGTGTGTGTGTGTGTGTGTGTGTGTGTGTGTGTGTGTGTGTGTGTGTGTGTGTGTGTGTGTGTGTGTGTGCACTGAGTGTGCAAAGCGTTAAAAACACCTGCTCTTTCCATGACATAGCCTGACCAGGTGAAAGCTATGATACCTTACTGATTTCACTTGATAAATCCACTTCAATCATGTGAGGGGACAGGTTAAAGAATTTTTAAGCGTTTAGACAACTGAGACATGGATTGTATATGTGTGCCATTCAGGGGGTGAAGGGGCAAGACAAAAGATGTTAGTGCCTTTGAATGAGGTATGGTTGTAGGTGCCAGGCACACCGGTTTGTGCCAAGAACTGCAACACTGCTGGGTTTTTCACGCTCAACAGTTTCCTGTGTGTATCAAGACTAGTCCACCACCCAAAGGACATCCAGCTAACGTGACACAACTGTGGGAAGCATTGGAGTCAACATGGATCAGCATACCTGTGGAACACTTTCGACACCTTGTAGAGTCCATGCCCCGCTAATTGAGGCCAAATTTAGTGCAACTCAATATCAGGAAGGTGTTCCTAACATTATTTGGTATACTCTGTGTCTGTGTGTGTGTGTGTGTGTGTGTGTGTGTGTGTGTGTGTGTGTGTGTGTGTGTGTGTGTGTGTGTGTGTGTGTGTGTGTGTGTCTGTCTGTCTGTCTGTCTGTCTGTCTGTCTGTCTGTCTGTCTGTCTGTCTGTCTGTCTGTCTGTCTGTCTGTCTGTCTGTCTGTCTGTCTGTCTGTCTGTCTGTCTGTCTGTCTGTCTGTCTGTCTGTCTGTCTGTCTGTCTGTCTGTCTGTCTGTCTGTCTGGGTGGGTGGGTGGGTGGGTGGGTGTGTGTGTGGGTATGTATATGTGTGTATTCTGCAGTCTCATCTCTCTAACCACAGCCTGCCCTTCACTACCACTCTGTGATGAGTGTTCTCTTAATGGGGAGGGGGACTGTGAGGCCATTGTGTGAGCGATGCTATAAACTTGGCAAGCAACGTTGGAAACAAAGTCCTGGCCGTCATCGTGATGTGTAATTTTGTTAAATGTTTCCAATGTCAAACCATACCCACGGCATTGTCTCCTCTCCTCTTACTGTGTCCACTGGCGTGACATGTCAAGGCTCCCTGAAGACTATCTAGATAAGAGAACAATGAGTCTGTAACAAGCTGCCTCTGTAGCCACCTGGGGTTGGCATGGCTCTGTGTTGCTGAAACCTGGGTTCAAATACTATTTTAAATCGTTTTTAAATCATTTAGCTGGGCTTGATTGAACTTGCCTGGCGCAATGGAACCAATAGAATAGTCGAAAAGTGCAAACTCCGCCCATCTGGCACTCCAGGCAGGCTAAAACAAACGCTTAAGGAATTTGAAAGATGTAAAATAGTCAGTGACTTGGACTTGGACTGAAATAGGTGGCGGTACTTATTTTTGGTCCTGGTACCATTTATATTTAGGTGCAGGAACTTCTCAAAACTTTTGAGCTAATATTTTAAAGAAGGTGCAGAAACTCAAGAAGAAGAAGATTTTAGGTGGAGGTACTCAGTTCCAGTGAGCTCCTGCCCAAGTCAAGTACTGCTAATAGTATTTGAATGCAGGTGTGATATGATGCAGTGTAGCTACAGATCACTGTTTTTTAAACGTAGACATCAAAGTCTCCTAATGTGTGTTACAACTTTATAGCACAATGGGCTGCTGGTCTGCTCCTGAAAACCTCTGCTATAGATAAAAATAGATTGAAACAACCTACCAATCAAGGTAAAGGTGAAGGAACAGCTATAATGGGCATGGAGAGCAAATGGCAGCGCTTGCCAAACTGCCAGGAATTTGGGTTTGTAATTAAAGGGATACTGACATTGAATGTCTTCTTCCTGTCTGGGTAATATAGTACTACACCAGCTGTACATCAAGTCAGGTGGTCCATAATGCAATTTGTAGTTTGAAAGGGGGGAGGGGGAGGGTGAGAGAGAGGAGAGAGGAGAGAGAGAGCAGGGAGGGAGGAAGGTCATAGAAATGTGAAGTAGGAGAAAGATGAGTTGGACATAGAGAGTGGAGAGAGGGAGAGGGGTTGGAGAGTTAGAGAGGGAACGGGAGGCAGGAGGATAGGCTCAGGGCTTAAAGCAGTAGACAGAGTTTCAGAGCTCTGGAGTGCCACAGGGGAGCAGTAGCACACAGGAAACTGCAGCTCGGTGCCACTAATACAGTAACCTATATTGACATGCAGAGAGAGACAATGACTAAACCAGCATAAGACATCAAAGTTAAAAATATCAAAGGGAGGCTGACAGAAGAGATTGAACTTGTTACAGTAGGTCTTTGGCCTATCAAGCAGGAAACACTTGGATGTTTTTTTCAGAGACGTCTCAGTAAGGTTTAATGAGGATTTTGGGGGGTTGTGTTCAGTAGGGCACACTGTTGCAAAACAAATTGGCAATGGAAAATAAAAATTGTTATTTATATTGGACAGGTTTAGGTGGCATCTGTTTCACTCCGTTTCAAAACGTTTTGTCCCTACTGAACACCACCCTGATGACAGCCGGTAGACAGTGACAAAGAGGCCATGTGGGATTTCAACATTTCATTACCTACTACAAAATGGTGGCATGGTGATTAGGCCTATTACTAGTCCAAAATGTGATTACGCTATCCCCCACAGCACTCCTGGGCCCTCATCTACTGCATCTGGTCACTACTGCTAGCAGGCCTACGCGTTAAAACTATTATCATCTATCACCCCTATCCTCTTCACCCGGGCCCAGCTTTAACTGATCGATCTAATTCAAGGTAGATCATCCTATTTGGACAACCATGGGTGGCCACCCAACGGAGAGGCTGACTTCATGATCTATCATACTGCTGCTTGGTGTGCAGGGGTTGATTGTAAAGCGGGTGAACGAGAAAGATTATCAGCAAGGATATGCAACAGACTCAAAGTAGCATGCCATACATTGGGCTAATGATAACTGGGCTCAACCATTTTACTCCCTCTAGCCTTCTGCAGTACAATGTTAGAGGAGCCTAGGTATCAAATTAATTAATTTGGACTAAAATGAAATACAAACCCCAAGTGTGCTACACATTCAGAGAGATGTTATGATGATGATGACAAAGAGGTTCTTCACAACTTAACTCATATGAAATGTCTTCCAGGAAGTAATCTCTTAATTGCAGCTCTCAGTGCTTCAGCGGTTTCAAGTGAGTGCTGTTACCATGACAACTCCTTCTCCCCAAAGCCCAAAACCTCATGCTGGTGTTTTTGCTCTGCGGGCATAACTAGGCTCCTTCACAGCTCACACTCTCTCTGTATAAAGCGATATGTAAACAGCACCAGCAGCCAGCTAGAGCAATGCCATCACACAGAGAATACATTCATACAGGCTGGATGTCCCTGGGCTATGAAATGAACCATAATGTAGGCCTGTGATCCAGTGTAGCTGCTAAAACAGTGTTGAAACATATTGTGCTTATGAATAGATAAATAATGAAAGGGATCATTCTGAATAGCCGACATGGTCATATAATGTCGTGTTTTGTCCTGACTGTTCGTCTGGATAGTGAACATGTATTGTGTGACTGTCTTTTGAAGTGTAAGGGAGCATCCGTCCATTGAGGATGTGTTGATGGTTAGTCAAAAGGCCAACTGTAGCTTGTGGGTAGTTGTCTAAAGGTCTATTCTCTATCCCATTTGGCTTTTCCAAAATATTTGATGATATTAAGTCTGCTTCCAATCATTAATGTCACGGTTTTCATGTGGTGAAGGAGAGTCGGACCAAACTGCAGCGTGTATATTGCGATCCATGTTTAATCACACAGCGTAAACACGAATAAACACAAACACTACAAAACAATAAAAGAAACGAAAACCGAAAACAGCCTATACTTGTGTCAACTAACACATCACAAGGACATCAAGACACTCAGGACAATCACCCACAATACAACCAAAGAATATGGCTGCCTAAATATGGTTCCCAATCAGAGACAACGATAAACACCTGCCTCTGATTGAGAACCACTTCAGACAGCCATAGACTAACCTAGAACACCCCACTAAGCTACAATCCCACTATCTACACACCACATACAAAAACCCATGTCACACCCTGGCCTGACCAAATACATGAAGAAAAACACAAAATACTACGACCAGGGCGTGACAATTAACATACAACTTTATCCCTTCCCTTTTCCACACACCATACCCCATAACGACAAAGCAAAAACAGGTTCTTAGACATTTTTGCAAATGCATTAAAAATAGAAACCAGAAATACATTATTTACATAAGTATTCAGACCCTTTGCTATGAGACTCGAAATTGAACTCAGGTGCATCCTGTTAACATGGATCATCCTTGAGATGTTTCTACAACTTGATTGGAGTTCACCTGTGGTAAATTCAATTGATTGGACATGATTTGGAAAGGCACACACCTGTCTATATATGGTCCCACAGTTGACAGTGCATGTCACAGCAAAGACCAAGCCAGGAGGTTGAAAGAATTGTCTGTACAGCTCCGAGACAGGATTGTGCCGAGGCAAAGATCTGGGGAAGGATACCAAAAAATGTCTGCAGCATTGAAGATCCCCAAGAACCCAGAGCCCTCCATCATTCTTAAATTGAAGAAGTTCGGAACCACCAAGACTCTTCCTAGAGCTGGCTGCCCAGCCAAACTGAGCAAACTGACCAAGCTCCAGACTCTGACAGAGCTCCAGACTTCCTCTGTGGAGATGGGAGAACCTTCCAGAAGGACAACCATCTCTGCAGCACTCCACCAATCAGGCCTTTATGGTTGAGTGGCCAGACGGAAGCCACTCCTCAGTAAAAGGCACATGACAGCCCGTTTGGATGCCAAAAGGTATCTAAAGGACTCTCAGACCATGATAAACAAGATTCTCTGGTCTGACAAAACCAAGATTTAACTATTTGGCCTGAATGCCAAGTGTCACATGTGGAGGAAACCAGGCACCATCCCTACGGTGGAGCATTATGGTGGCAGCATCATGCTGTGGGGATGTTTTTCAGAGGCAGGGACTGGGAGACTAGTCAGGATCAAGAAAAAGATGAAGGGAGCAAAGTAAATAGAGATCCTTGATGAAAACCTGCTCCAGAGCGTGCAGAACCTCAGACTGGAGCGAAGGTTCACCTTCCAACAGGACAATGAGCACACAGCCAAGACAATGCAAAAGTGGCTTCGGGACAAGTCTCTGAATGTCCTTGAGTGGCCCAGCCAGACCCCGGACTTGAACCTGATCGAACATGTCTGGAGAGACCTGAAAATAGCTGTGCAGCGACGTTCCCCATCCAACCTGACATAGCTTGAGAGGATCTGCAGAGAAGACTGGGATAAACTCCCCAAATACAGGTGTGCCAAGCTTGTGCTTTTTCATTATGGGGTATTGTGTGTAGATTGAAAATAAAACAATTGTAATCCATTTTAGAATGAGGCTGTAACTTAACAAAATGTGTAAAAAGTCAAGGGGTCTGAATACTTTCCGAATGCACTGTAGACTGCCATGTGAGGCCAAATGGAGTTAATACTCTGATAATTGAGTCTGTGACCTTTCTGTTCATAGAGCACGCCACTGGATCTGTTTGAGAGCGGCAAGGGGCTGAAGGTCCAGGCAGAGCGCCCCCATCTGGTCAGTCTGGGCAGTGGCCGTCTCAGTACGGCCATCACACTGCTGCCCCTTCCTGAAGGTGAGCTAATATTTCTTCTATCCAAATGTCAATAGTGAAATGTAAAAGAATTGAGTTACTCTGAGGCGTGAGCATTTGGTTGGTTCTTACACTTCTTTTGATTTTTCATGTGTGCTTTTGAATAGTGGGGATTTGCGTGCACACACTCAATGGAGCGCATAATACAGGAACATGCATATGCTCACAGCCCCAGGAGCGTAAAACTGACAGTGGCATGTCCCTCACCCTGCAGTGTTCACTTCAGTACCACTATAACCTCTATTGGCTATACACACACACCCAGACACACCCAGACACACCCAGACACACCCAGACACACCCAGACACACCCAGACACTCACACACCCAGACACACACACACACACACACACACACACACACCTCAGTCCCAGCAGGATTAAATAGGCTGTGCTCTGACCCTGTTGTCACCTCAATTTCGGAACCATGTGACAGCAGGGGGAGGGGGCAGCACTCTGAAAGCCCCCACCATAACCCATCAGTGAAATTGCCCGAAGGCAGAACAGGTTGATTCGTCCCCCCAAATAATTTATTTAAAAAAATGGACCCCCTCCCGACATCATGCGTCATAAGCAATGGCAAAATGCGTAGAATTGCAGGAAATGTTCTTTAATTGTCGACTTTGAGCTTGAAAAACTGTCCAATTCTTTCTCAATTTTCAAACAGAAATGGGGTGTGCCCTTGGAGGTTTATCGATATGTCATTCTGGTCATGCACACCGCAACCGATGTAGCTTGGTCGTTAGCTAAGCTAGCCACTTGTACGTAGCCAGTAACTTCTCCAGTATGTATTGAGGTAATTTCACAGGATTTGTTTTTGGATGGAATAAGTAGAGACCACTAAGAAATGACACTTCTGTAGCTAAATATCTTATTCACTCATTATAAAAAATGTTTTAGCATTAAATTACCTGATATGATGGTGCATTGATCATACCAGGTGAATACATAAATGTCATAAATAAACATTTGAAATAAAACCGTTATTTTTGCATTTATGCCCAAAGTCAACCTTTAATGTAACTGTCCAGTGTTTCCAGATTTCTGTGAAATATTACCAATAATTAAGTTAAATAGTTTTCATTCCTTTCACCAGTTGTCCAGCAAAATGGTAATTAATGATGCTAAACAGCAACTTTCTGTGTTGGAATGGTGCAAGCATTTTTTAAATAGTCTGTTTGAGTTACAAGTTTGAGGTGGGTTTTTTTAAAGTGTTTTTCTCTCCAATGTATGCTTTGGACACAAATACGAGTATGGGATGAGTCAACCACATTATTTGGGTATGAGTTAACAGAAAATTCACTTTTAAAAGTGAGATTTTCGCTGGCCAGATGCGGCTACCCAGTATACACAGGGTCCATTGTAGGTTCTGTCAGATCCATAGTTACGAATTACTATGTGGCTATGTTTGCATCAACTATGGGTAGCTACCGCAAGAGTTTGAACTTCTGTTAACATTACGACGATGGAAGTAGCTAGCTAGCTAGGACACCGGTACACAATGTCCTTCGCCCCCATCTCGGAAGTGGTTCATTACTTTGGGTAGCATGATCACGGGCTACCCAATTAGCACAGGGTCCATTGTTAGCAAGGACATAATGTCGTAACGTTAACAGAAGTCCATACCCTCACGGTAGCTACCCATATTTGATGCTAATGTAGCCATCTTGAGCAACGTACAGTAGCTATCAAAACAATGTCATTCATCACTATGGGACTGACGGAACCTTGCTAACAATGGACCTGGTGCATATTGGGTAGCCACACAGTTAATTTAAAACAGCAGCCTTTTCTCTCAGCCTCATGGCAAAATATGTAGAATTGCAGGAAAATAGCTTTAAAACTGCAACATTTTCTCTCAGACGCATTACAAAATGGCAAAATGGGTTGAAATGCAGGTTAGCTGTCCCCCCCTTCAAAGATTGGGGGGAGGCCTTCCAGTTATCCTTCCACTTATACTGTGTATACCGTGGACCCTGTGTCTACTATTCGTCCCCCCAATATCTACACCACAATTTGGCCCTGACCTCAACCCCCACCACCATCCCTCCCTAACACCCCTTTAGTACCCCCACCCCACCTCCTGCAATGTCCACCACTGCTACCCATTCATCTGGGGAATTCCTTTCTCCAAGCCCCTCTCGGTTTGTCTGGAGTTCTGCGGGGAGTTGGGTATGGAATGCAATGAAAAGGCTGCATCCCAAATGACAACAGATACCCTATATAATGGCAGCTTATTCCCTATGGGCCTTGGTCAAAAGTAATGCACGTTATAGGGATTAAGGTGCTATTTGGGAGGAAGCCTTGGTCCAGGGGGGAGAGAGGATGAGAATGCGTATTGCACTGTGATGTGACATTCCACTGGGTTTTCTCCTCTTATCTGGAGCCCCAGTAGAGATGAGGCTGGACAGGGTCAGTGTTGGGCGGAAGGAGGGGTTTGTGGAGGGTTGAATGTGATTTAGCAACAAAGCATTTCTATTTTGCATGTCTGCCTAGTTTAATGAATGACTGCTGGATATGACATTGACTCTCGCCATGATTACAAAGACTTGTACAACGGATTAAACCAGAATGAAACAAGATTACGCAATCATTCACTTATTTTCAGGGTTTCACTTCTCTTCCAAGTTGTTCTGTCACTTAATTAATAGTTAACTTTGTCATTATACAGTAACAACATGGACGTTGAACACAATAAGTAAAACACTGTAGTTGAGGTTCAATTTACAGCCACAAACAACCACAGTCAACATACAGCCACATTCTTCTCTTGGCAACATAGTTTGATGAGACTGCTTCTATGAACATTGAGGGATCATTCTAGCCTGGCAGTAATATTTTAGTACTTCTTTAGCCGACTCCGTTTATTGTATGAACAGATCAGGCTACCACCAGGCTAGAATCTCTCAGTTACAGTGTCCAAAGTTCTCATACTCTTCTGGGTGTTGCTCCTGAAGGCAGGACCACGTTGGGCCATGGGGCGATGGACATCAGCATCCAGGGCCCAGGAGTTGCCGCCCAGCACTGCTACATAGAGAACCGGGCAGGGATCATCACTCTCCACCCCTGTGGGAACCAGTGTGCCACAGACGGGCTTCCTGTCACCAAACCGGTCCGCCTGTCACAAGGTATGGCTCCTTACAAACAAACTGACTCGTTGAAATAAACCTCAATGGCAAGGAGTATTTGTTGACTATATATATACTTTATATACAGTACCAGTCAAACATTGGGACACCCTTACTCATTTAAGGGTTTTTCTTTATTTGTACTATTTTCTACATTGTAGAATAATAGTGAAGACATCAAACAATGAAATAATGCGTATAAAAAAATAGGAGGAAGGGAAACTGGGCAAAATGCCAAGAATAGGAAGGCAATCTATTCCATAGTACACTAGAACACAGTAACCATGGACAACAACCGTCTAAACATAGCTGAGGGCAATGGAGCAAAATGTCCGCTAGAGGACAATAAATAGACCTATCACAACCCTACAGGAAAGGTAAGAAATCCATATCTTCATTTAAACCAGGGTACTTAGTGGGCTGCAGTTTGTAAATCCATATCTTCATTTAAACCAGGGTATTTAGTGGCCTGAAGTTTGTAAATCCAAGAACTTTCCCTCTGGTTTAGCTGTTCAAGACGGTCTTCATTACTTACCCGTATGGCGTACTTGTGTTCCGCTAAACGGTCTTGAAGGCGTCTCTTTGTTCGTCCAATGTAGAACACCTTGTACTGTGGACATTCCAATCTGTAGATGACATGAGTGGTTTTGCATTTAATGAAATGCTTGACCTGATACTCCATTTTAGAAGCTGTGTCAACTAAATGTTTTTTTTTTCTGTACAATATTTCTTCAATGGTTGCATTTAAAAGAGCCCCTGGGTTTGTGGTCTAGCCAAGTTTTTTGAGAGTCACCAGGAAGATAGTTGTGGACTAATTTGTCATTTAGTGTAGGACATCTATTAAAGCTTATGACTGGTGGCTCTGGGAAGACTTGGCGTAGTAGAGTATCACTTTGGATGATTCCCCAATTGTTTTTAATTATTATTTGAATGTTATCTGCTGTATTTTATAACAAAGTACACTCTCTCTGATGTATCACGAGTCTCTGATGTATCACGAGTCACTCCCCTGTTCTCTCTGTCAAGTCAAAATAACGCATATGGAATCATGTAGTAACCAAAAAAGTGTTAAACAAATCAAAATGTATTTTATATTTGAGGTTCTTCAAAGTGGCCACCCTTTGCATTGATGACAGCTTTGCACACTCTTGGCATTCTCTCAACCAGCTTCACCTGGAATGCTTTTCCAACAGTCCTGAAGGAGTTCCCACATATGCTGAGCACTTGTTCACTTCTTTTCACTCACTCTGCGGTCCAACTCATCCCAAACCATCTCAATTGGGTTGATGTCAGGTGATTGTTGAGACCAGGTCATCTAATGCAGCACTCCATCACTCTCCTTCTTGGTCAAATAACCCTAACACAGTCTGAAGATGTTTTGGGTCATTGTCCTGTTGAAAAACAAATGATAGTCCCACTAACTAAGCGCAAACCAGATGGGATGGCGTATCGCTGCAGAATGCTGTGGTAGCCATGCTGGTTAAGTGTGCCTTGAATTCTAAATAAATCACGACAGTGTCACCAGCAAAGCACCCCCACATCATCACAATTCCTCCTCCAATCTCAAATTTGGACTCATCAGAACAAAGGACAGATTTCCACTGGTCTAATGTCGATTGCTCATGTTTCTTGGCCTAAGCAAGTCTCTACTTATTATTGGGGTTCGTTAGTAGTGGTTCCTTTGCAGCAATTTGACCATGAAGGCCTGATTTACGCAGTCTCCTCTGAACAGTTGATGTTGAGATTCTTGACTTGCCTCGTTAAATAAAATAACATTCCATATGTGTTATTTCCTAGTTTTGATGTCTTCACTATTATTCCACAATGTGGAAAATAGTAAAAATAAAGAAAAACCCTATAATGAGTAGGTGTGTGTCAACTTTTGACTGGTACCTTATATGTATATACATGGACGGATGGTGCTGGGCTCACAATTGGCCCAGCATCGTTAGGGTTTGGCCTGGGTAGGCCGTCAATGTAAATAAGAATTTGTAACTTGCCTCGTGAAATAAAGGTTAAATAACAAAAATATTGTTCCATTGGGAGGAAACCTCCTGATTTTCAATACATCACAATCTCTCACCAGGATTTCTGAATTTATGCTGAAGGAACAGGCCCTCCCCTCCCAGGGCCTTCCTCTCTGACATTAGTCACAGTACTTACATTATCTCAGCAGCTTCTTGGCTCCATAGAATCACTACAATTTGGTAGTCATAAACTAACTCATTCAATTTTTAGATAGTAACAAGAGAGCTAACAGTTGGAGGCTGGTGTCCCCCAACCTGGATTGTCTTGTAAATCCAAGCGGGGATATGGCTATTTTTATTCCACACCTCTTACTCCAACAGATCCCCTTCTACCCCTGGGGGTGAAAGGTGAAATAATGATTTGAGGGAATAATTTTATTTCTATACTATATCTATATATATATACAGTGGGACAAAAGTATTTAGTCAGCCACCAATTGTGCAAGTTCTCCCACTTAAAAAGATGAGAGGCCTGTAAGTTTCATCATAGTTACACTTCAACTATGACAGACAAAATGAGAAGAAAAAAATCCAGAAAATCACATTGTAGGATTTTTAATGAATTTATTTGCAAATTATGGTGGAAAATATGTATTTGGTCACCAACAAACAAGCAAGATTTCTGGCTCTCACAGACCTGTAACTTCTTCTTTAAGAGGCTCCTCTGTCCTCCATTCGTTATCTGTGTTAATGGCACCTGTTTGAACTTGTTATCAGTATAAAAGACACCTGTCCACAACCTCAAACAGTCACACTCCAAACTCCACTATGGCAAAGAGCGGTCAAAGGACACCAGAAACAAAATTGTAGACCTGCACCAGGCTGGGAAGACTGAATCTGCAGTAGGTAAGCAGCTTGGTTTGAAGAAATCAACTGTGGGAGCAATTATTAGGAAATGGAAGACATACAAGACCACTGATAATCTCCCTCGATCTGGGGCTCCACGCAAGATCTTACCCCGTGGGGTCAAAAATGATCACAAGAAAAAAAATCCCAGAACCAGTGCAGTGGGGGGACCTAGTGAATGACCAGCAGAGAGCTGGGACCAAAGTAACAAAGCCTACCATCAGTAACACACTACGCCGCCAAGGACTCAGATCCCGCAGTGCCAGACGTGTCCCCCTGCTTAAGCCAGTACATGTCCAGGCCCGTCTGAAGTTTGCTAGAGAGCATTTGGATGATCCAGAAGAAGATTGGGAGAATGTCATATGGTCAGATGAAACCAAAATATAACTTTTTGGTAAAAACTCAACTCGTCGTGTTTTGAGGACAAAGAATGCTGAGTTGCATCCAAAGAACACCATGCCTACTGTGAAGCATGGGGGTGGAAACATCATGCTTTGGGGCTGTTTTTCTGCAAAGGGACCAGGACGACTGATCCGTGTAAAGGAAAGAATGAATGGAGCCATGTATCGTGAGATTTTGAGTGAAAACCTCCCTCCATCAGCAATGGCATTGAAGATGAAACGTGCCTGGGTCTTTCAGCATGACAATGATCCCAAACACACCGCCGGGCAACGACGGAGTGGCTTCGTAAGAAGCATTTCAAGGTCCTGGAGTGGCCTAGCCAGTCTCCAGATATCAACCCCATAGAAAATCTTTGGAGGGAGTTGAAAGTCTGTGTTTCCCTGCAACAGCCCCAAAACATCACTGCTCTAGAGGAGATCGAACAAAGGGTATATAACAAAGTATTGAGAAACTTTCGTTATTGACCAAATACTTATTTTCCACCATAATTTGCAAATGAATTCATTAAAAATCCTGGATTTTCTTTTCTATTTTTGTCTGTCATAGTTGAAGTGTACCTATGATGAAAATTACAGGCCTCTCATCTTTTTAAGTGGGAGAACTTGCACAATTGGTGGCTGACTAAATACTTTTTTGAGGAATAATGGTTTGAGGCTGTTTTTCATGGTTCGGGTTAGGCCCCTTAATTCCTGGGAAGGGAAATCTTAACACTACAACATACAATGACATTCTAGACTATTCTGTGCTTCCAACTTTGTTGGAAGGCCCTTTCCTGTTTCAGCATGACAATTCCCCCATGCACAAAGCAGAGGTCCATATAGAAAGGGTTTGTCGAGATCTGTGTGGAAGAACTTGTCTGGCCTGCACAGAGACCTGACTTCAACCGAACACCTTTGGGATGAATTGGAATGCCGACTGCGAGCCAGGCCTAATCGCCCAGCATTAGTGCCCGACCTCCCTAGTGCTCTTGTGGCTGAATGGAAGCAAGTCCCAACAGCTCTGTTCCAACATCAGGTGTCCACATAATTTTGGCCATATAGTGTATCATAAACAGAAAGTCATGCCATGACTAACCTGGTAGACAGTCAGACAGACTTAGAGGATACACAACTACTATTGGAGGAAATGGGTGAGGTTGATTCAGACGAGACAGATTTGGGATTGCACAAAGGAGCTCTGACTCAGGGTTACTGCCCCCCCCCCCCCTACACTACACCAACCCCTTTTCTCTTTCTCTCTGGTGTGGCTATTAGTTGGAGCCTGTCGGAGACAGCTGCGGTTTCAACACCAACCATCTCTCTCCCGCTGCCAGGAGTCACGTTGAAACAATCATGCGCGTGTAGCCTACTGTGATAGTTAGTGACTGACTGTGAAATCGGGCAATACACGAGGCTGCGTTGGAAGGAACGATAGACAACAACGAATTGTAACGCAAAATATTTAACTGAAATGGATTGCATCCCTACGCGTTGAATGAACACATGTTTCTGCTGGCTCCACTAGAAGGCAGGTGGAGAGCGCTCTTTGTGAAAACATAACGTAAAACTATATGAGTAGCCTGTGGAAGAATACTGATAAATATTATCATAACCAAAAGAATCGTCAAGACAAGCACGCATTAAAGCTTTCTGTTCTTCAACAATCATTTGCCGTTCAGGAAAAACACGTGGCTCGTTTTAAAGGAGCAGCTGCGATGTTAACAGCGGAGGGCAAGAGGACTTTCATTTGGATTTAAAGTAAGCTTTTCTTCAGAATTAAAGATAATGTGTATGCTGTAGAGTGTTTCAACTGTGTGTTGTATCTACATTTTTTTGCAATTGCTTAAACATCAATTAAGGCCCACAAACCGAAAACGAGTCGCTTGATTCGCTATAGTAGATGGGTGACGTTATACAGCAGGTATGACATTGTAACATCCAAATTATACATTTGACCCTAATCTCGAATCATGCATATATGATACAAAGTATTCTCAATAACGTATATTGTAAAAAAAATATGATGTACCTGAACCATTGCACCAGTAAAATAACATTGATATTTTGTATTAATATTGAGTAATGGCAATACATCACGCTGGTTCCGCACAAAATATGTGATTTTGTTTTGTTTGGAAAAAAAATATATATATATCTTTGAAGATGACTTATCTCATATTTCTGCAATAGTATTGTTTATTCCACTGAACTTCCTCATCCACCTGAGTTCAATTTGCAGACATAAAAACATACAAGGGGGAAATCACTAGCCAAATCCCCGACTATGACACTACAGTGATCCCTTTTCATTTTGTCATGGTCACTGGATGCCTGTTTATGGGATACATTTCTATTCCTGGTCGATGTGACCTAAGCATGCTGTTAACCCTGTGTAGAATCTAGATGCGGTCTATTCTCATATTAGCAAGCCCACTCAAC
This sequence comes from Oncorhynchus keta, assembly GCF_023373465.1. Lineage (NCBI taxonomy): Eukaryota > Metazoa > Chordata > Actinopteri > Salmoniformes > Salmonidae > Oncorhynchus > Oncorhynchus keta. The sequence continues at coordinate 34,734,601 of NC_068421.1, forward strand.
TCCCCCGTCCAACATTCTGTCATTTCTGACACATTGCATTGACCCTCATTGTATGCATAGGAAGTAAAGAGACATGAGGTGCACCCCCTCTGCAAACAAGCATCAGGCTGTCATACAGTTCCCTCCTTTTTTTTCAGCTTGGTGAGCCCCATATCCTCCTGCTCATGCTTGGTGGGACCTGGACTCCTCTGTTTGTGAGGCCATGTCCACAGAGCATGGATAGAGAAGTAACCCATAGCCATCTGTTTCACTGACATGACCAGCAGGACTATTTATTGTCTTATGATGTTCCGGCAAAAGGAGGTGAGGGTTAGAGTGCGTTCAGTGCACATCTGTTACTAGACTCCCTCACACCTCATTGTGCCACTCACAGAAGGTGGCAGATAGTTTCAATATATTGTATCTGGGACAGATGTTATTGAATACATTTCTCAATTATGAAAGTATATGAAGAGGAAGAAGCTTATCGGTGGTATCAAATTCCACATGATATACTGTAGATGGTTGACTGTTACTTATTTTAGCACCAAATGAACAGCAGTGTGTCTTACCAAAATACTGACACCATCATTCAATTTATTATTCACAAGCTTAAAATGTACTTTCTCATCGGGTATTGCTGTATAGGTTACCTTTAAAAAGTAGGCTGACATCCTAATTCTGACATCCAACTCAGTTATGTTGGTGAAAATAGAATGGACATATGAGAACGTGTTCTTCTCAGATGAACTTCCACTGCTTTCCTGTGATTCTCCTATCTATCTTTTGGTATTGTGTGGCTGCACTTTATGTCCTCTGCATTGGCTAAAGCAATGAGTGATTAACTGGTGAGCTTGAAAGTGTCTGGCCTTTCCTTAAGCAGTAAAACACAACAATGCCATGGCAACTGTCTTGCTTACTTTTTTGGCATCCCTTTTTCCAGGATGTCCTCTGCTTTAGAGATGTCTGACACTCTAGGTCAAAGGGAGTCTTTCTTTGTTGAAGCCAACTGAAACATCTCAACTGATCGCTATTTATCATTCATGCCCTCACATTATCAGAATAATCAGAAGTATTTGCTATCAGCCAAGTTTCCTATATCTTATTTCAGTGGTCCCAATGGCTCACTTTCCAAGGCTTAATAATGAAGATATTTTTGGCAAGCTATACTACATTAAAATGATATGAAAATGCTTTCATATTGTTGCTTGACAAGGTTCAAGCAAGGGTTTAACTCCAGGGAATGTGGTCTACATGTGACTCTACCGTGATATAAGACAATGTAGTACCCCTCAGGTATGCCAACCCAACCTTCTCCTATGGTTACTTTCATCTACCAGTTTTTCATGAAAGAATATCTCTTGAGGTGATGCTGTTGTCCTTGCAGATCAGGGTCTGTCATTTCCTGGAGATTTGAATCCCTGCCAGTGCCAAAATGTTTTCAGGGAATAATGGTCTGTGCTCGTTGGTGTCACTTCTAGTTGTGTCAAAGTGCCCTTGAAGTAAAGACATATCCACACCCATCTCAGACAACCTCATCTGTGCTTTTCGGTTTAGAATATTGAAAATATAGTCTTGTCAAATCACCCATTGACTTCTCTTAAGTCTTTGTTCTTGAGTAGGATACATGGTTCACTTTTTGGTTGTAATTGAATAACATGAATATGGTAACTTGCAGAGACAGCCCCATACGAGATAAGAAAGATATACATTGGAGCCATTCCCAAAGTGCACTCACTGTGATGAGAACCCAATGACTTCTGCCATTAATGTAGTGGTAAAGGAGAACTCTGCCTCGCGATGTTGAGAGAATCAATCTCGCTGATTAACTGTGAGGATCTTGGCTGCTCAGCCGCCAGTCCCGTTCTCTTCCAACAGCCCCAATTCATTATTTTCTGTGAAGTTTTTTTTCTCCATTTACCATTGAACCGTGTCCTCACCCAAATGACGTCATGAATTTTAATTATAAAAATGGCAACGTGTCATATTTTACTGTCAGGTCGCTTTAGCAAAGAACACTCTTGTGCTGTTTGGAGATCAGAGGTGAGTTTTTTTTTAAAGCTCAGCCTTCTGCTGAACAGAGTAATGAAATATTGCTCTTAAAGATTCTTGTCTCTGGTGAAAGGGTTCTACACTTCAAGTCTGAGGAGAGCTGAAAACATATGGACGGATTACATTTTTTATTATTTTTATTAATTGAACCTTTATTTAACTAGGCAAGTCACGACACTGGGCCAATTGTGCGCTGCCCTATGGGACTCCCAATCACGACTGGTTGTGATACAGCCTGGAATTGAACCAGAGTCTGTAGTGATGCCTCTAGCACTGAGATGTAGTGCTTTAGACTGCTGCGCCACTTGGGAGCATGAGAGGAGCTGGGACCAAAAATCTTCCCTGGCATTTCTAACACCATACCCAAACCGGACGCTTGCTGTTGCTAGATAATTTGTCCTGGGATATAAACGTTGAGTTGTTATTTTACCTGAAATGCACAAGGTCCTCTACTCAGACAATTAATCCACACATAAAATGGTCAACCGAATAGTTTCTAGTCATCTCTCCTCTTTCCCGGCTTTATCTTCTTTGGACTTTATATGGCAATTGGCATCTAACTTTCATAGGTGTATTACCACGACCGACTGACCTCAGTTCATCTTTCAATCACCCACGTGGGTATAACCAATGAGGAGATGGCACGTGGGTATCTGCATTTATAAACCAATGAGGAGATGGGAGAGGCAGGACTTGCACCGCTTTCAGTATGGAACTGAATGGAACTGACTTCTATTTTAGCGCTTGTCAATACAGATGCTCATTGGCACGTGTGAGCGGTGTGGGTGCAATGATTGAATGACATGTATGTGTACATTTATTTTGCAATGCTCACGCACGCGACGCAAGTGGTGTGGTCAGCATGTAACACCCCTGCCCATTATTTTTCTTGAGGCCCCCACACCGGGCCATTTTTCCTCTTGAGACCCCCACACCGGCCCATTTTTGAGCCAGCTAATGATAATTTTGCACAAAAAAAATGTTAGGCAGACTATCTGGTCTAAAAATGGACCAGCCCAACTGGCATTTGCCAGAAGTATGTCCAGTCTGCCCCTGGAGTGGAGATCCCTATAGGGGAACATGATCACCCAAGGATCTATTCTACAACCCTGTCACTGGTTTAGTGCACCCACTGCCTATACTCTGTCCTCTCCTATGATTAACCAAAGGTGATTGACTAGGGAATGTCCAATGGGAATGTGACCTCTACAATGTTATGGAAGTGCTCTAGTGGAGATCTCCACGGACCACCTAGGGAGTTGGGTTAGGTATCTCTGTGTTATGATTTGGTATAATTGTGGTCTGGTTAATAGTCAGTAGATTGACATTTGCTCAACAGCTCTGTCTCAGTAGAAATAAGCTGAGGAGGAGCCCCTGGACAGAGGCATGGTGGGACAGCATGAACAGGGCATGGAGGTGAAGGGAGGTGCTGCAGTGAGGAGCTCACAACCTGAGGGTTTTTACATAGGGGAGGCCTCTCACACTTCAGTGTTGTGATGCCAAAATATTCGCAACATCCACACAATCACATATCATATCAATAATTTATCCTAAGGTCTTAGTAGGTTGCTTATTACTTAGTGCCCTGAGTTTTCCCCGGTCTGGTCAAATGGTTTGGAAATACTCTGGGCCCTACTCTTAATACAGAGAAATTGTGAATAAAGAGATTAAGTTAAGTATGGAAGCCTCCAGTCTCCAGACACATGTTCACCTCCAGGTAAGTCTGATGACAAGATGCAAATGATTCAAGCTCAATGTGTTACCACCATCGATCAATCTTTATGTCTCTAAAGACGTTCTCCATTGATCTGTTCCTCTGTACTGCAAAAGATGACTGCTAGATTTATTGAATCCCAGCATAGTGATTGCCTGGGGATCTTGCTAATGGTATTGACTCACTCAATTACTATTTGTTGTGAAAGATGGTTAATTATGAAAACAAGGCAGGAGAATCACAGCATGCTATTTTATGTGTCCCGTATTCTGATTAGACCTGCGTGCTTAATCTAATTTATGACTCCAGTCAGGGAATTTCCCTGGGCTTAGGCAGTGGTAGGCCTGAGGGCCAGGCCCACCCACTGGGGAGCCAGGTCCACCAAATCAGATTGAGCAAATAAAAAGGTAATACACCTACAGCACCTGTCAAAGGTTTGGACACAACTACTCTTTCCAGGTTTTTTTTTATTTTCACTATTTTCTACATTGTAGAATAATAATGACGACATCAAAACTATGAAATGACACATATGGAGTCATGTAGTAGCCAAAAAAGTGTTAAACAAATCATAATGTATTTTATATGTTAGATTCTTCAAAGTAGCCACCCTTTGCCTTGATGACAGCTTTGCACACTCTTGGCATTCTCTCAACCAGCTTCATGAGGTAGTCACCTAGAATACATTTCAAATAGCAGGTGTGCCTTGTTAAAAGTTCATTTGTGGAATTTCTTTCCTTCTTAATGCGTTTGAGCCAATCAGTTGTGTTGTGACAAGGTAGGGGTGGTATACAGAAGATAGCCCTATTTGGTAAAAGACCAAGTCCATATTATGGCAAGAACAGCTCAAATAAGCAAAGAGAAATGACAGTCCATCATTACTTTAAGACATGAAGGTCAGTCAATCTGAATCATTTCAAGAACTTCAAGTGCAGCCGGAAAAAACGTCAAGCACTATGATGAAACTGGCTGTCATGTTGCGGAGGATAAGTTCTAGTTAACGGTACCTCAGATTGCAGCCCAAATAAATGCTTCACAGAGTTCAAGTATCCGACACACCTCCACATCAACTGTTCAGTGGAGACTGCGAGAATCAGGCCTTCATGGTCAAATTGATGCAAAGAAACCACTACTCAAGGACACCAAAAAGAAGAAGAGACTTGCTTGGGCCAAGCAACATGCGCAATGGATATTAGCCTGGTGGAAATCTGTCCTTTGGTCTGAGTCCAAATTTGAGATTTTTCAACCGCTGTGTCTTTGTAAGACGCAGAGTAGGTGAATGGATGATCTCCACGTGTGTGGTTCCCACCGTGAAGCATGGAGGTGTGATGGTGTTGCGGTGCTTTGCTGGTGACAATGTCTGATTTATTTAGAATTCGAGGCACACTTAACCAGCATGGCTACCACAGCATTCTGCAACAATACCATCCCATCTGGTTTGCGCTTAGTGGAACTATCATTTGTTTTTCAACAGGAAAAATGACCCAAAACACACCTCCAGGCTGTGTACGGGTTATTTGACAAAGAAGGAGGATGATGGAGTGCTGCAACAGATGACCTAGCCTCTACAATCACCCAACCTCAACCAAATTGATATGGTTTGGGATGAGTTGGACCGCAGAGTAAAGGAAAAACAGCTGACAAATGCTCAGCATATGTGGGAACTTCTTCAAGACTGTTGAAGCTGGTTGAGAGAATGCCAAGAGTGTGCAAAGCTGTCATCGAGGCAAAAGGCGGCTACTTTGAAGAATCTCAAATATACATTTGTTTAACACTTTCATAGTTTTGATTTCTTACTCTTATTCTACAATGTAGAAAATATTAAAAATAAAGAAAAACCCTTGAATGAGTAGGTGTGTCCAAATCTTTGATTGGTACTGGATATTTTACCTCTAATCTTTAAAAATGCTAAATCTCTCAGCCTCATGGCAAAATGTATAGAATAGCATGATAAGCTATAAAAGTGCACACATTCCTCTCTGCCCCATGGCAAAATTGCAGGAAATTAGCTTTAAAATAGCAACATTTTCTCTTAGCCTCATGGCAAAATCTGTGGAATAGAGATTAGCTATAAAACTATATTTTTTTCTCTTTTCCCGATGGCAAATTGTGTTAAATCTATAGACACATACTGTTGATTAGTGTTTCCCTATGCCAAGGGATCCATCAATATTATTAGGTCTGTAATGACTGAATTGATGAGTCTTAATTGACATTGATGTGGTTGACAGAAAATAACCCTGTCCTGTCACTGCAGGTGGCTACTGACTAGCCATTTATGCAGCTGTTGTATTGTAGGAAGATCTTCAGAATGTTGTTGTCTGTACACTAACTTACACTCAACAAATCATACGGTTATTTTGCGATATTTTCCTTGCATTGTTATGATCAACCACCAGTACATGACTAGATGTAATGGTTTTGCTCTCCTCCCTCTGAGGAAATTCAGAGATTAATTAATCTTATGAGTCATATTTCAAGGATCGCCCTAGCTAGCTATTCAACGGTTGTTAGTTGAGAGAGATTGGAAATTCTTGAACTTGTTATGTCCTTGACACACTTGATGCCTGTGCTTGTCCAGTGTGTTGTCTCACTCTGTTGTTCAGTCCTGGTTATAGGCTTATGAGCGCACACACACACACACACACACACTGCTGGAGCTTGGAAATTGTGTAAACGAGCAGCTATTTGTGTGGTTTGCTGCCTCATCCTGCCTGTCTGATCCCTGATGGCCTGTCGTGTCACTGCTCAGCTGTAGAGGCAGCAGGATGGGGTTAACCCTCACCGGAAGCCACAGACAGAGAGGCACTCGAGGTCCTTTGGTTGCCGAGATCTTTGGATCAGTCCCTAAGGGAGAAGGAAAAAGGGCAGAACAGATGCAAACAGTCAGTGAAGTTCAGCGTGTGATAAACAACAGGAGAACCAGTCTCCTTCTTCTAACATCAGCAACCAAGTATAACGCTTCTTCATCCACTGCCTGTATTCCAATAGAGCTGTATTGGGTAAAGTTAACAGGGCCATGTTAGCCTGACAGGATTTTTCTGCTGTGGGTGACCGATACAGTTCTGCATTCACAGTTCGTATCTGCATTCTGCACAGACTACATACTTTTAAAGAGTTTATTTTATTTTCCCCTATGGAACTTCATTTGTGGTGTCAGATACAACCACATACAAGTAATTGCAATCACACATAACTGCATTTTTCTTCCTCACTCTGCAATTTTTACATTTTTATATGACCCTGATGGTATGATGTGCAACATCTATGCTATTAATACTTTGGATCAAGTCTGTACAGCATGCGCGTGCTCTCTGAATAGCCAATGAGTTGTGAGGTAGAGTTGGCTTACAGTGTGTGAGGGCTGTAGCCCGGGGCTATGTCATTTGAAGGGTGGGTCTGACACTGGGCGTGATTGAGTTTTCCCTCCCTCAAATCGTGTTGATGCAGGTCAGCCATGCCTCTGTTCTCCTTGGCTCTGACTCAGGCCTGCCAAAACGCACAACCTCTGTCTCCTGAAGAAGAACAGAGAGCGTGTACAGACAGATTCAGCTGATGTGGTGCTCTCCTCTACAATCTTAAGTAATACTGTTATAAAATGTAATACGTCTCAGTACTACCCATCACATCACTTGTTTTTGTTTGCCTCCCCAGAGACATTAATTTCATATTTTTTTATCAAATGTGGACATAAACATCATATATAATAGAAAGGGCCTGCAACTTTTCAAATTTTCCCCATTAGTCAAACAATTAAAGCTAAGCTCAACTCTTTCGACATAAAAGAAAATGTATATGCTTCTTCGCTGCATTGGCGTCATCTCGTCTCCCTACACTGATGTGATAGTTACCACGGTAATTCAGCTGTGCCTGTGTCTGTGTCCTAATCACGTCCTGTCCAGTCAGAGCCTGTGAAGTAATCAACTGTTTTCCCCCACTGCCATGGAATAAAAAGGCATCTGGCTGCATTGTACACACTGTATGCATCCCAAGTGAAATCGTATTCCCTATATAGTGCACTACTTCTGAACAGGGCTCTATGGGCCCTGGTTAAAAGTAGTGCACTCTAAAGGGAATAGAGTGCATCTGGATCTCACCCAATGATGGTGCTCTGATTGAAAAGTTTCCATGAAAGCCTTTCTACCCCAGGTTCTCTGGTTGCTGATGACAGGTATCAGTTAACAGACCACCCTCTATTTATCTCAATCTAAAATCTATTTTCAGCTATTCACTGTATAATGGGACTATATTTGGACAGTACAGTAGCAATCCTTGCTTTCTCCTGATTGCTTTTAGTTAGTAGGATACAGGACTGAATTAGAATGTTTCAGATTGTTCAAACAAGGCTTTAAGTCGATCAGAATAGGCACTACAAGCACAGGGTCTTTTCCATAGAGATAAAACTAAATCTATGGTCTTCACTCACAAGGCAATGTGCAATGCTTACATAGAAGAGAGTTACAGGCTTTTTCATATCCTGTTGTTATGCAATGTCTATCAAACCCCTCACTACCTTATCAATCTGTCAGACCCCAGTGACTTGTAATAAGTGATGCTGAAAAGATCAAGTATATTTCCAGTAACATTGTCCAGACTTATATTGGATGTGTTTCACTCATATATTACAGAGGCAACATCAGTTGAAGCTAAAGCTGATGAACTGAAGATACAGATGACAGATATCAATGTGACAAGCCTGGCCTTGGGGAGTTAATGCAAGTCTTTAGGTCTCAGGCAAAGTTACTCATCATGCAAGCATTGTTCACTGAACCACCTCCCTTACAAATGCTGTTTTCTTTTACAGGCTGTATGCTGTGTTTTGGCCAGTCAGTATTTTTCCGCTTTAACCACCCAGAGGAGGCGTTCAGGATGAAGAGCATGATGCCAGGGGGAAGCAAGGGCTCCGGTGGGAACTACAGAATCCACTCAGGTAATATAGTACTGTCACAGGTAATATAGTACTGTCACAGGTAATATAGTACTGTCACAGGTAATATAGTACTGTCACAGGTAATATAGTACTGTCACAGGTAATATAGTACTGTCACAGGTAATATAGTACTGTCACAGGTAATACAGTACTGTCATGACACACAAGATATAGGCCCCTACCGGTGTATGAACGAGATGAAACTTATTTGCTGAAAAAATAAGCAGAAAATCTAACGTAGATGTCTATCTGGATGTTACAAGATACATTTTGTGAGCACTTCACTTGAACCCTCTCAAATACAAAGCTAGCATAATACTCAGAATACATGGCCGATGTCAGCTTATGGCGACCAATGTTGGAGTGCAATGACACACATTGAATATAAACTACTGGGGTAAATCTAAAGGTAAGCAAAGGGTTAAAAGCAAGGTATTTTAAAGACATTTTTAATACCCCTTCAAATGAAAATACACTGAATAAACTACACTTCCTCCACCAAGGTCCTTGTTTCTGTGTCTCCACACAGCTTAAGGGCTCAGATTGTTACCGTGGCTAAGGAGGCAGCTCCCTTACAGGTGCTGAGTTTCACACTCCACAGACGGCCCCCTATTGCCTTTCCATTTTCGGCCTTGGTGAAGACAGGGTGCAATAGAACCCTGGTTGCCTGGCCTGCTGGCCCTGGTTTCACACCATGCATGATTTATGAGCACCTCATTCCTCTCTGGGTCTCTAGGCAGAAGTGTTCAGCTGCCTAGCCCTGCCCTGTCCTCTCCTCGCAGGCACAGTGGAGTGTGTTTCCCCTTCTTGGCCGCCTTTGGGGGATCTTGACTACCCGGTGTCTGTATGTAGCCTCGCTACTTTTATAGCCTGCCTTTTTACAGTTTTTTTTTATTTCTTGACCTACTTATTGTTCACCTAGTACCCTTTTTGAACTATTGGTGAGAGCCTGCAAGTAAGCATTTCACTGTAAGGTCTACCTACACCTGTTGTATTCGGTGCACGTGACAAATAACTTTGATTTGATTCTTGGGGATCTGTCCCGGCATCTTGTTATTTCCTTATTTCTTTTGTGCGTTGACGATGTGCCCCCTGCGATAAGTATGGAACATATACATATTGGGTGTTGAACTTCCTGGTTTGTTAATTAATGCTTTCCGCTGTTGTTAAAAAGTCTTCATATCTCCTTAGATGTGCATTCCTTGGTGTGGTCGCTAGAGAGGGTCTGTTCTTACCACTGACGTACTTAAACTGTGTATTATTGTGTGTCACATTAAGGTTGCTAGATCTGATTTATGAGTGTAATTTCTAGTGCTTGCTTGGTAACCCCCACTCACATATCGTACATTGCAGTAGGCCTATACAGTAGTTAGAGTTCTGACAGGCACTACTAGTCTCTTCAGCCACCCTCAGTGAGCAGCTCCGACACATTTCCTACCAGGCTCATTCGTATGCCAGCCAGGCAGACAGCTTTGTTGGCTACACACGGCTTATTTTAAGTTGAGGGGTATCTTTTACGGTTTCTATTTTTAAACCTCTACCCTATTCTACTATCTTCCCATCTCCACTTCCTGTGTGTTTCCTCAAACGTTCCTGCACCGCACCATTTCCCTGTGTAGTTAACAGGGGATTTAAATGCCTTCTCTATCTTCATTATCTCCATTAGCTTCATTATCTATTATCTTCATTATCTCCTGGCCACATCGGATCCATCTTAATATCCCATCATTTCTGCCTAAAAAGTCTAATATAGCTTACACATTCTACAACTGTTATTTGATGTAGTCAAAATCCATTGGTTCATTGTCTATGCAGTAAAAATTACATTAGGCAAGGAAATGTATCACTGTTTAGATAACCTAGAAGACTCACTACTATATAGCCTAGGCATATTATTAAATTAAGTATGAATGACAGTATGATTTCATACTAGTTTCAAGTTTTAATATCACATGAACAAGTACAGTGAAATGCCTTTCTTGCTAGTGTCAGAGTCGTGTGTGTATAGGTGGCAGGGAAGTCAGGCGCAGGAGAATCAAACTGAGTGTAATGGAGTTATTAAATAACAATAAACGAAAACACACTCCAAACACTAAATGTAACAATAAACAAAGTGGGTACGAGGACCCGTCGCGCACCAATACAACACTGAATAACAAACAATCTCTGACAAAGACATGAGGGGAAACAGAGGGTTAAATACACAGCAGGTAATGAATGGGATTGAAACCAGGTGTGTTGGAAGACGAGACAAAACCAATGGAAAATGTAAAATTGATCAATGATGGCTAGAAGACTGGTGACGTCGACCACCACCCAAACAAGGAGAGGCTTCGACTTCGGTAGAAGTCGTGACAGCTAGCTCTAACCCCAACAATGCAGTAATTAGGGATGCATAATATATCGGTGAACATATCGGAATCGGACGATATTAGCTAAAGATGTCAAAGCTGATGTTCATACCTATTTAATGTAGGTACATGCCGTAATGACACCATGTAAAATGTTGCGCTACATGTGCAACACAGCATTCATAACCCAGCGCACAATGTCTGCTGTGTGGATCGAGCAGTCAACAAGTCGAGCAGTCATTTGAAAGAGCAAGTACATTTCAGCGAGACAGCTCAAAAGGTGAAATCCATTAAAGCAAAGATAATGCAATTCATTGCCCTCGACAATCAACCGTTCTCTGTTGTAGGTGCTGTTGGCTTTCGCCGACTGGTCGAGCACCGGTACACACTACCAAGTGAGCTATTTTTCAGATGTTGCCCTACTGGAGTTACACAGTAATAGCGTCACTGCTATTAGCTTCAAGACATACATACTATGGAACGCCGTCTGTGTCTTCGCACGTCAAAAAAGATATAGTAGCATTGTCAAAGCTGTACAAAAAAGTCTGCAAACACTGGCCACTAACAATGTGTTTACAATACTGCATTGGTAATAAACCATCTGTTCAACTGCAACTTCTGGGGTAGCTAGCTTTAGCTTGGTACCTAGCTAGCACCAATACAACCAGCCTCAAAACAATGACCAGTAGAAACTGCAGTCATTTTCATTATTCTTAGCAATAATTAGTATTAGCTAGGTTGCCACTTGTTGTTCGCCTATGGAAAATGAACTTCAGTTTATGAAAATAAATAGCTAGCCAGCTACTTAGCCCGGTTGCCTAAGATAACGTTACAAGCAGCCAGCTAGCTTCATCTGGCTAGTGTGGCTCAACCGGACTTGGTTATGTGTTGTGAAGCTAATAAGGATTAGGCACAATATTGGAATTTGTGGTTTGCCTTCAAAATGAAAATATGCCATTGACAGTGATACAAATGAATACAAATAGAATTATGCAATACTTTTATTTTGAAGGCTAACCGCAAAGTCCACTATTGTGGCTAATCCTTATTGTGGCTAGCTTCACATAGGTCCTACCACGATTAATCAAATAAAAACTGTCTTATAAATTAGGGTTATTTTAGAGGATGACCCCTAGCTATATAGTTAGCTAGCTAACTATTGCTACTGAAACAGATTGTCATTTTGCTATGTTTTTGGGGAAGAACATTGTTTGCATCCATGAGCTAACTGGCTTTTTTTAATGACCAGCACTGTAGGTGCGCGAGACAACTTTACCAGCATCATAGCATACGTATCGATGAATCGTTGTGACATGAAATACAAGTGATAGTGTAATAAATACATAAAAAATGAATGGATGCGTTAAATTATTATGTGACGTGCAGTCATATTCAGGTCCTGATTGGTCAAAAAGCTTCTTTGACACGGAAAATAGTGTTATCTACTGGTCATTGTTTGCTTTTTTGACACACAAAGACCCGAACGGCGTTCCATAGAATCCTGGTTGAGAATGAAACGACTGAACAAATGAACAACAAAATAGCACGTAAGCAAGTAAGTGAAAGAAATAGGTTGTCACGTTCATTGAATGGAAGAGACCAAGGCACAGCGTGATATGAATACATCTTCTATTATTTAATGAAGAAACATATAAACTAACGTGAAGCTATAAATATAACGAGTGCTGACACAGGCAACTACACATAGACATAGACCATAACCCACGAAATACCCAAAGAAGATGGCTGCCTAAATATGGTTCCCAATTAGAGACAACGATAAACAGCTGCCTCTAATTGAGAACCAATCTAGGCAAACAATAGACATACATAAACACCTAGATAGTAAATGACCCCATAAACCTACAAAACAGTACAAAAACAGTACAAAAACACATACATCACCCATGTTACACCCTGACCTAACCAAAACAATAAAGAAAACAAAGAATACTAAGGTCAGGGCGTGACATAGATTTTGATTATGTTTTACTGGTAATGGGGGCATACGTAAATGCCAACAAAATAACAGTTTGGCCAGTGTGGTGTGTGTGTAACCTTTATTTAACTAGGCAAGTCAGTTATTCTTATTTACAATGACAGGCTACTCCGGCCAAACCCGGATGACGCTGGGCCAATTGTGCGCCGCCCTATAGGACTCCCAATCACGGCGATATGGTGATACAGCCTAGATTCGAACCAGGGACTGTAGTGATGCCTCTTGCACTGTGATGCCGTGCCTTAGACCGCTGCGTCCATGTGTGTGTGTTAACTATTTAACTGTACTAGAATGCTTAAAAGGCAGCTAAAATTGTAAATATCAGTTGTCTGTATCAGGGTTTTTGGCAAGGAAAATATTGGATATCGGTATCGGCCAAAAATGTAATATCGGTGCATCACTAGCAGTAATCATTAACAATGTATTACAACAAATAACAAGGGAGAACAAAAACACACAAGATATAAAAATAAGAAGAACACGATAAAGTGAGTAAGCATACTATATACAGGGTCAGTTCCACTACCATATTTACAATGTGAAAGGATACTGGATTGATAGAGGGAGATACTGTATGTACAGGGGTAAGGTGACTAGGCATCAGAATATATGATAAACAGAGTAGCAGCAGCATATACTGTGCCTTCGTAAAGTATTCAGACCAATTGACTTTTTCCACATTTTGTTACGTTACAAAAGTATTCTAAAATGTATTAAATCAGTTTACAGACAATACCCCATAATGACAAAACAAAAACAGGTTTAGAATTTTTTGCTAATTTATTATTTAGAAAAAACTGAAATACTACATTTACATAAATATTCAGACTCTATACTCAGTACTTTGTTGAAGCACCTTTGGCAGCGACAACAGCCTCGAGTCTTCTTGGGTTTGACACTTCAAGCTTGGCACACCTGTATTTGGGGTGTTTCTCCCATGCTTCTCTGAATATCCTCTCAAGCTCTCAGGTTGGAGGGGGAGCGTTGCTGCACAGTTATTTTCAGGTCTCTCCAGAGATGTTTGATCGGGTTCAAGTCCGTGCTCTAGCTGGGCCACTCAAGGACATTCAGAGACTTGTCCCGAAGCCACTTCTGCATTGTCTTCACCTTGCAGTGAAATGCTTACAAGCCCTTAACCAACAATGCAGTTAAGAAAATACCTAAAAAAAAGTATGAGATAAAAGGAACAAATTCTTAAAAAGCAGGAGTTAAATAACAATAGCGGGGCTATTTACAGGGGGTACTGGTACAGAGTCACTGGTGTCGAGGTAATTGAGCTAATATGTACCTGTAGGTAGAGTTGCTTCTTGCTTTTTCCCCAACGCAGTTATGCCAAAACCACGGCCGTTATTCAGAGGGGCGTTCTACAACGCTTTGCGCTCTCCCCAAGTCCGGAAGTGAAAATCACGTAGTGCAAAATTTCAGTCACTGTATAATAACATTTGCCCTTGTATTTCAAGATTGAAAAGTATAATAACGTAATGTCATGGACCGAACTAGCCATTAACGTCCCTTAACGCTCAAAGACAGATTCAATGGCTGTAGCATAGTGTATTTGACTGAATAATTAGCTAATAAATATTTGAGAAATTATGAATAATAAGTATAAGCTTTTACCTGATAATAGACTACTAATGATAATATAACAACTTCAAATACCGAGCTAGTAACGTTAAGTAGCCGAGGTTAACTTAGCTGACCTTCAATTGAGGAAATTCAGCAGAGTTCTGAGACATTTTTACAACTAATTGGAACTCTGAAAATAAATACATGGGCAATGTTACCAAACATGATAATAATAGGCCTGCATTATTGTAGGCAGTGAATCGTTAAATTACACTTTACATCCTTACCTTGGAAGGTCACTGTCTCTAAGCTGAGAGGTCCAGGATGGCAGGAAGCTTGGCCCCAGTGATGTACTGGGCAGTACGCACTACCCTCTGTAGTGCCTTGCGGTTGGAGGCCAAGCAGTTGCCATACCAGGCAGTGACGCAACCCGTCAGGATGCTCTCGATGGTGCAGCTGTAGAACCTTTTGAGGATCTGAGGACCCATGCCAAATCTTTTCAGTCTCCTGAGGGGGAATAGGTTTTGTCGTGCCCTCTTCACGACTATCTTGGTGTGCTTGGACCATGTTCGTTTGTTGATGTGAACGCCAAGGAACTTGAAGCTCTCAACCTGCTCCACTACAGCCCCGTCGATGAGAATGGGGGCGTGCTCGGTCCTCCATCTCCTGTATCCCACAATCATCTCCTTTGTCTTGATCATGTTGAGGGAGAGGTTGTTGTCCTTGCACCACATGGTCAGGTCTCTGACCTCCTCTTTATAGACTGTCTCATCGTTTTCGGTGATCAGGCCTTCCACTGTTGTGTCATCGGCAAACTAAATGATGGTGTTGGAGTCGTGCTTGACCGTGCAGTCATTAGTGAACAGGGAGTACAGGAGGGGACTGAGCACGCACCCCTGAGGGCCCCCCCTATTGACGATCTGCGCGGAGGATGTGTTGTTACCCACCCTTACCACCTGGGGGCAGCCCGTCAGGAAGTCCAGGATCCAGTTGCAGAGGGAGGTGTTTAGTCCCTGGGTCCTTAGCTTAGTGATGAGTTTTGAGGGCACTATGGTGTTGAACGCTGTTCTGTAGTCAATGCATAGCATTCTCACATAGGTGTTCCTTTTGTCCATGTGTGAAAGGGCAGTGTGGAGTGTAATAGAGATTGCATTATCTGTGGGTCTGTTGGGGTGGCATGCAAATTGGAATGGGTCTGATGGTGTTGATGTGAGCCATGATCAGCCTTTCAAAGTATTTCATGGCTACCGACGTGAGTGCTACGGGTCGGTAGTCATTTAGGCAGGTTACCTTAGTGTTCTTGGCCACAAGGACTTTGGTATTACAGACTCAGACGGGGAGAGGTTGAAAATGTCAGTGAAGACACTTGCCAGTTGGTCAGCGCATGATTAAAGTACATGTCCTGGTAATCTGTCTGGCCCTGCGGCCTTGTGAATGTTGACCTGCTTAAAGGTCTTACATCGGCTGCAGAGAGCGTGATCACACAGTTGTTCGGAACAGCTGATGCTCTCATGCATGTTTCAGTGTTACTTGCCTCAGCGAGCATATAAGTTATTTAGCTCGTCTGGTAGGCTCGTGTCACTGGGCAGCCCTCGGCTGGGCTTCCCTTTGTAGTCTGTAATAGTTTGCAATCCCGGCCACATCTGACGAGCATAGGAGCCGGTGTAGTATGATTCTATCTTAATCCTGTTGTGATGCTTTGCCTGTTTGATGATTCGTCGGAGGGCATAGTGGGATTTCTTAAAAGCTTCCAGGTTAGAGTCCCGTTCCTTGAAAGTGGCAGCTCTACCCTTTAGCTCAGTGCGAATGTTGCCTGTAATCCATGGCTTCTGGTTGGGGTATGTACATACAGTAACTGTAGGGATGACGTCATCGATGCACTTATTGATCAAGCCAGTGACTGATGTGGTGTACTCCTCAATGCCATCAATAGAATCCCGGAACATATTCCAGTCTGTGATAGCAAAACAGTCCTGTAGTTTTGCATCTGCTCCATCTGACCACTTTTTTTATTTACCGAGTCACTGGTGCTTCCTGCTTTAATTTTTGCTTGTAAGCAGGATAGAATTGTAGTCAGATTTTCCAATTGGAGGGCGAGGGAGAGCTTTGCTCGCATCTCTGTGTGTGGAGTAAAATGTGGTCTTGAGTTTTCTTCCTCTGGTTGCACATTTAACATGTTGATAGAAATGACGTAGAACTGATTTAAGTTTCCCCTGCATTATGTACCCCGGCCACTGGTAGCACCGCCTCTGAATGAGTGTTTTCCTGTTTGCTTATGACGGTATACAGCTCATTGAGTGCGGTTTCAGTGCCAGCATCGGTCTGGGGTGATATGTAGACATCTACGAAAAATACAGATGAAAACTATCTAGGTAGATAGTGTGGTCTACAGCTTATCATGAGACACTCTACCTCAGGCGAGAAAAACCTTGAGACTTCCTTAGATATCATGCACCAGATGTTGTTTACAAATATACGTAGGTCGCTACCCCGTGACATAGGCCACCGCCCGTGACAGGCCGCCGCCCCATCTTGGCTGTGTGCTTAGGGTCGTTGTCCTGTTGGACGATGAACCTTCGCCCAAGTCTGAGGTTCTGAGTGCTCTGGAGCAGGTTTTCATCAAGGATCTCTGTACTTTGCTCTGTTCATCGTTGCCTCGATCCTGCTCGATCCTGACTAGTCTCCCAGTCCCTGCTGCTGAAAAACATTCCCACAGCATAATGCTGCCATCACCATGCTTCACCGTAGGGATGGTGCCAGGTTTCCTCTAGGCGTTGCACTTGGCATTCAGGCCGAAGAGTTAAATCTTGGTTTCATCAGACCAGAGAATCTTGTTTCTCATGATTTGAGAGTCTTTAGGTGCCTTTTGGCAACTCCAAGTGGGCTCTCACGTGCCTTTTACTGAGGAGTGGTTTCCGTCTGGCCACTCTACCATAAAGGTAAAGCTACCACCTATAGTTACTTTGTGACGTTTGTGTCACCAAGAATGCTGGTATGTTTTTGGTGGTGCTGCAGAGATGGTTTTCCTTCTGGAAGATTATCCCATCTCCACAGAGGAACTCTAGAGCTCTGTCAGAGTGACCATTGGGTTCTTGGTCACCTCCCTGACCAAGGCCCTTCTTCCCTGATTGCTCAGTTTGGCCGGGCGGCCAGCTCTTAGAAGAATCTTGGTGGTTCGAAACTTTCATTTAAGAATGATGGTGGCCACTGTGTTCTTGGGGACCTTCAATGCTGTAGAAATGTTTTGGTACCCTTCCCCTGATCTATTCCTCAACGCAATCCTGTCCCGGAGATCTATGAACAATACTTTCAACCCCATGGCTTGGTTTTTGCTGTGACATGCACTGTCAACTGTGGGACCTTTTATAGACAGGTGTGTGCCTTTCCAAATCATGTCCAATCAATTGGATTTACCACAGGTGGACTCCAATCAAGTTGTAGAAACACCTCAAGGATGATCAATGGAAACAGGATGCACCTGAGCTCAATTTCTAGTCTCATAGCATTTGGTATGAAAATATGTTTTTATTTTTTAATACATTTCCAAAAATTTGTAAAACCTGTTTTTTTGCTTTATCATTACGGGGTATTGTGTGTAGATTCATACATTTTAAAATACAGCTATAACGTAACAGAATGTGGAAAAAGTCAAGGGGTCTGAATACTTTCCCAGGGTACTGTATGAAGTCAATTAAGAACAAATTCTTATTTACAATGACGGTCTACCCCGTCCAAACCCGGACGACTCTGGGCCAATTGTGCGCCGCCCGATGGGACTCCCAATCACGGCCAGATGTGATACAGCCTGCAATCAAACCAGGGACTGTAGTAACGCCTCTTGCACTGAGATGAAGTGCCTTAAACCCCTGCGTCACTTGTGAGTCACACACGCCGTGGGTTGGAGTATCAGTGTGCGTCGTGTGTAGAGTCATGTGAGTGTGCATAGACAGTGCAATAATAAGAATAAAATACAAAGGTCAACTCAGTCTGTGTATCCATTTTGTTAGCTATTTAGTTAGCTATTTAGCAGTCTTATGACATGGGGATAGAAGCTGTTCAGGTGCCTGTTGGTGTCAGACTTGATGTACCGGTACCGCTTGCCGTTCGGAAGCAGAGGGAATGGCATGGGTGGCTGGATTTTTTTATGATTTTCCGGGCCTTCCTTTTACACCTCCCAATATAGAGGCCCTGGATGGCAGGGAGCTCAGCTCCTTGGTCTTACTGATGTTGAGTGAGAGGTTATTGTTGGGGACGCTGCCAGTCACTGACCCCCTCCCTGTAGTCTCTCTCATCGTCGGCAGTGACCAGGTCTACCACCGTCGTGTCGTCATCAAACTTGATGATGGAGTTGGAGTTATACGTGGCCACGCAGTCATAGGTGAACAGGGAGTACAAGAGGGGACTAAGCACACCTCTTTGTGGCCCCTGTGTTGAGGGTCAGCGTGGCAGAGTTGATGTTGCCTACCCTCCCCACCTGGAGTTGGCCCGTCAGGAAGTCTAAGATCCAGTTGCAGAGGGAGGTGTTTAGTCCCAGGGTCCTAAGCTTGGTGATGAGTCTGGAGGGGACAATGGTGTTGAAAGCTGAGCTGTATTTAATGAACAGCATTCTCACATACAGTAGGTATTCCTCTTATCTAGGTGGGTGAGGGCAGTGTTGAGTGCAACTGAGATTGCGTCATCTATTGATCTGTTGGGGCGTTATTGCAAATTGGAGTGGTTCTAGGGTGTCTGGGGTGATAGAGTTGATGTGTTCCATAACCAGTCTCTCAAAGCACTTCATGATTACAGATATGAGTGCTACAGGGTGGTAGTCATTGTGGCATGAAGCCTTAGAGTTCTTGGGAACAGGGATGATATGATGTGGTGGTCATCTTAAAACATGTTGGGAATACAGACTGGGACAAGGAGATGTTGAAAATGACCGGGAATATACCTGCCAGCTGTTCTTCACATGCTCTGAGAAAGCGCCCTGGAATACTCACGTTGGCCTTGGAGAGCGAGATCAAACCCAATCTTCTGGGTCGGTGGCGGCCCTCACACCCGGTACGATGTTGGTATTATCAAGGCGTGCATAGATTGCATTGAGTTTGTCTGGTAGAGAGGCATCGTTGGGCACCTCACGGCTGGGTCTTCCTTTGTAATCTGTTATCGCTTTTATCCATAATCTCATGTAGACTGGCCTACCCGCACTGTATCTGCAAGCTGTGGGCTAGAGCTCAGGTTCCCAGACCAGAGTAGAAATGTGTATATTTTCTTCATGCAGATTCTAGAATATTTACATGAAAATCTGTCGCCAATTGGATGGAAACCTAGCTACGGTGATAGTTTTAAATTAAAATGGCAAAAATAAACAAATAGCTTCTTAGCAAAAGGCTATTTCTCATACACAATTTATCTTGGACAGTCTGGGAGTGGTTTGAGTTAGGGGCCTAATGGGAGGGATATGTAACTTGACAACTAGCTGTCATTGACAGAGGGTCGAAACGCTCTTTGTTATTGGTCTATTAATTTACTAATTTACTTGCTTTGGCAACATTAACTTATTTTTTCCATGCCAATATAGGCCCTTGAATTGAATTAATTTATACTGCCTAATTTATTTATTTTATTTAACCTTTATTTATCCAGGTAGGCAAGTTGAGAACAAGTTCTCATTTACAATTGCGACCTGGCCAAGATAAAGCAAAGCAGTTAGGCACATACAATAACACAGAGTTACACATGGAGTAAAACAAACATGCAGTCAATAATACAGTCGAAAAATAAGTCTATATACAATGTGAGCAACTGAGGTGAGATAAGGGAGGTAAAGGCAAAAAAATGCCATGGTGGTGAAGTAAATACAATATAGCAGGTAAAACACTGGAATGGTTGATTTGCAGTGGAAGAATGTGTAAAGTAGAGATAGAAATAATGGGGAGCAAAATAAATAAATACAGTAGGGAAAGAGGTAGTTGTTTGGGCTAAATTATAGATGGGCAATGTACAGGTGCAGTAATCTGTGAGCTGCTCTGACAGCTGGTGCTTAAAACTAGTGAGGGAGGTAAGTGTTTCCAGTTTCAGATTTTTGTTTTGGGGGTGACCAGAGATACCGTGGGGCAAAAAATGGTTTAATCAGCCACAATTGTGCAAGTTCTCCCACTTAAAAAGATGAGAGAGGCCTTTAATTTTCATCATAGGTACACTTCAACTATGACAGACAAAATGAGAAGAAAAAAAATCCAGAAAATCACATTGTAGGATTTTTTATGAATTTATTTGCAAATTATGGTGGAAAATAAGTATTTGGTCAATAACAAAATTTTCTCAATACTTTGCTATATACCCTTTGTTGCAATGACAGAGGTCAAACGTTTTCTGTAAGTCTTCACACACTGTTGCTGGTATGGGGTTGAGATCTGGAGACTGGCTTGGTCACTCCAGGACCTTGAAATGCTTCTTACGAAGCCACTCCTTCGTTGCCTGGGCGGTGTGTTTGAGATCATTGTCATGCTGAAAGACCCAGCCACGTTTCATCTTCAATGCCCTTGCTGATGGAAGGAGGTTTTCACTAAAAATCTCACGATACATGGCCCCATTCATTCTTTCCTTTACACGGATCAGTCGTCCTGGTCCCTTTGCAGAAAAACAGCCCCAAAGCATGATGTTTCCACCCCCATGCTTCACAGTAGGTATGGTGTTCTTTGGATGCAACTCAGCATTCTTTGTCCTCCAAACACGACGAGTTTAGTTTTGACCAAAAAGTTATATTTTGGTTTCATCTGACCATATGACATTCTCTCAATCTTCTTCTGGATCATCCAAATGCTCTCTAGCAAACTTCAGACTGGCCTGGACATGTACTGGCTTAAGCAGAGGGACACGTCTGGCACTGCAGGATTTGAGTCCCTGGCGGCGTAGTGTGTTACTGATGGTAGGCTTTGTTACTTTGGTCCCAGCCCTCTGCAGGTCATTCACTAGGTCCCCCCGTGTGGTTCTGGGATTTTTGCTCACCGTTCTTGTGATCATTTTGACCACACGGGGTGAGATCTTGCGTGGAGCCCCAGATCGAGGGAGATTATCAGTAGTCTTGTATGTCTTCCATTTCCTAATAATTGCTCCCACAGTTGATTTATTCAAACCAAGCTGCTTACCTATTGCAGATTCAGTCTTCCCAGCCTGGTGCAGGTCTACAATTTTGTTTCTGGTGTCCTTTGACCGCTCTTTGGTCTTGGCCATAGTGGAGTTTGGAGTGTGACTATTTGAGATTGTGGACAGGTGTCTTTTATATATATAATAATACAGATAACAAGTTCAAACGGGTGCCATTAATACAGGTAACGAGTGGAGGACAGAGGAGCCTCTTAAAGAAGTTACAGGTCTGTGAGAGCCAGAAATCTTGCTTGTTTGTAGGTGACCAAATACTTATTTTCCACCATAATTTGCAAATAAATTCATGAATAATCCTACAATGTGATTTTCTGGATTTTTTTTCCATTTTGTCTGTAGTTGAAGTGTACCTATGATGAAAATTACAGGCCTCTCTCATCTTTTTAAGTGGGAGAACTTGCACAATTGGTGGCTGACTAAATACTTTTTAGCCCCACTGTATACCTGCTGGAGCGCGTGCTACAGGTGGGTGCTGCTATGGTGAGCAGCGAGCTGAGATAAGGGGGGACTTTACCTAGCAGGGTCTTGTAGATGACCTGGACCCAGTGGGTTTGGCGACGAGTATGAAGCGGGGCCAGCCAACGAGAGCGTACAGATCGCAGTGGTGGGTAGTATATGGGGCTTTGGTGACAAAACGGATGGCACTGTGATAGACTGCATCCAATTTATTGAGTAGGGTATTGGAGGCTATTTTGTAAATAACATCGCCAAAGTCGAGGATTGGTAGGATGGTCAGTTTTACAAGGGTATGTTTGGCCGCATGAGTGAAGGATGCTTTGTTACGAAATAGGAAGCCTATTCTAGATGTAACTTTGGATTGGAGATGTTTGATGTGAGTCTGGAAGGAGAGTTTACAGTCTAACCAGACACCTAGGTATTTGTAGTTGTCCACATATTCTAAGTCAGAGCCGTCCAAAGTAGTGATGTTGGACAGGCGGACAGGTGCAGGCAGCGATCAGTTGAAGAGCATGCATTTAGTTTTACTTGTATTTAAGAACAATTGGAGGCCACTGAAGGAGAGTTGTATGGCATTGAAGCTCACTTATACAAAATTAGTTGAAATTTCAGGCAGTCTTTTCAAACTGCTCTTACACTCGAAATGTATTATAAGAATTTAGACAAATTCACAGTAATATTCCAAGCTCATAGTGTGGAAATATATATAAAACACGTTTTTGACTGCACTGCACCTTTAAGAAGAAAAACAGACGCCATTAGTTCCCGCCCCGGTAAACTACCAGTCTGTCACATCAGCACGGTGGACAGGGAAGGGAGGGGGAGCGAGCTAGCAGGGTAGCGGCGCCTGGCACACGAAACCCGGCTGGAATATCACTCTGTCAACCTTCCCGGGTGCGGAGAGCCGGGTAGGCTACGACAGGCTTCGGTAAATGCAGCTTTATTGAGGTAGAAATGCCGGCTCCAGCGTTTGGGTTTTTAGCTGGGTTAAAAGTCATTATATCTTAGTCGCAGGCTTGCCCATTCATGTAAGTACTGATAATTATTAATATTTACCGCTGTCCAGAGACTAATGTATTTTCACCGGCATTCTCTACGTTTTTGACATTGTGGGTCTATTCATCTTCTGAGACGTTTGACAATCGAAATGCTGGCGACATCCTACGACCATGTGGCCTGTTCTGGGATGAAAAAATAACGGGGAAAATGAATAACCAAGTAACCGACAAAAAATATCCATATAATTGTAATTTACACCAACATGTATTGGGGCCATATGGTGGTCACGCTGTCACTCAAAATTACATGATGCTTGAATAGTTTTTCTGCTTGGCAGATGAAGAACTCTGGTTGAGTCATTGTAGAAAGAACAGGCAGCTCTTTGCTGAACAAATAGTGCTTATGCATTATTTGTAAAGCCTCTTCATCATCCAGGGCTATGAGGTCATATTTATGAATAGAAATCAAAATGAAGGTGGTTATTTACTGCAGTGATACACAGTAGCTTGTTTATTCTAGACTGAAAGAACCCTATTTGAAACAGCTGTATTTGGAATGGCTTTCATATTTGACATGTGCATGTCTATGTTACAGAAATATGGTATACATATTCACATACATACAGTACATATTTCCACATACAGTACATATTTCCACATACAGTACATATTTCCACACACACGAGTTGCCAAAGATACATTATCTCACTAATTTGTTTATATATACTGAGTATACCAAACATAAACAAAAATAATAATATTGAGTTGCACCCCCCCCACCCCTTTGCCCTCAGAACATGCCTCAATTTGTCTAGTCGACAAGGTGTCGAAAGTGTTCCACAGGGATGCTGGCCCATGTTGACTCCAATGCTTCCCATAGTTGTGTCAAGTTGGCTGGATGTCCTTTGGGTGGTGGAGCATTCTTGATACACACGGGGAACTGTTGAGCATGAAAAACCCAGCAGTGTTATTTTCACGTCAGATAGGTACAGTGAAATGTTCTTTTACAGGGTCAGCCATAGTAGTACGGTGCCCCTGGAGCAAATTAGGGGTAAGTGCCTTTCGGCGCAGGTATTCGAACCAGCAACCTTTCGGTTACTGGCCCAACGCTCTAACCGCTAGGCTTACCTGCCATCATACAAATGATCACATTGCTTATTCCTGATTGCAGCCTATTAGCATATCATATTAATACCATAGATTACACCTGGATGTCCCCTTGTGCTCCCTAATCTACAACGTTGACATTATGGGGAGACTGAGGGTTGCCTGCGATTTCGATTGAATTACCACTGTGCCCTGGCTTGCGCTGCTCTCCAGCCACACAGTAATTGAGTTCTACTGGCACATTTTCCCCTCAATCTTTCCAAAGCCTGTCTTTTGCTGCCTTTGTCGCTCTCTCACTCTCTCTCAATCTCTCCCCCTGTTTCTCTCACTCTCTCTCAATCTCTCCCCCTGTTTCTCTCTCTCTCTCTCAATCTCTCCCCCTGTTTCTCTCACTCTCTCTCTCAATCTCTCCCCCTGTTTCTCTCA
This sequence comes from Oncorhynchus keta, assembly GCF_023373465.1. Lineage (NCBI taxonomy): Eukaryota > Metazoa > Chordata > Actinopteri > Salmoniformes > Salmonidae > Oncorhynchus > Oncorhynchus keta. Next base: position 34,759,328 of record NC_068421.1, read on the forward strand.
CTCTCTCTCTCAATCTCTCCCCCTGTTTCTCTCACTCTCTCTCTCAATCTCTCCCCCTGTTTCTCTCACTCTCTCTCTCAATCTCTCCCCCTGTTTCTCTCACTCTCTCTCTCAATCTCTCCCCCTGTTTCTCTCACTCTCTCTCTCAATCTCTCCCCCTGTTTCTCTCACTCTTTCTTGGTCTCTGTCGCCACTCTGTATCTCTCTTCTCTTTCCTTTTTCTCATTAGCATTTCTTCATGCAAATTGTGATTTGGGTGGATTAAGTTGGGCAGTGGGCAGGTTTAAATTTAGAAGCGCTCGAAGGTAATTGATGGCTTTAACCAACCAACCAATAAAACATAGAAGCCAGTTGAAGGTACTTGTGCTAAAGGCTTAGGTTCTATAATAAAAGTAACAAGGCACTTTATATAAATGAGTGGTGGTGCAACCGCAAGATACAGTCCATTTATGAACTTTACGGTCCATTCAATTCTCTCAATATCATCTCATTATCTATTCAGCTCTTAGAGCTCATGTCTGTTTCTATTTGTCATGTTTTCAGGGATATACCATACTGAAAAAAAAATGTTTTAACCGTATATATTGCAGTGGTCATAGTCTTCACTCATAGTATAGCCTAGTGAGTGATATTAGTTCTGTTTTCCCTACAGACTCAAAGAGCCTGGTCAATGGGAACCATCAATCAGGAGCATCCCAGTCGCACCACCCAGCCCCCGGTGAGAGAGTCCCACGCTCCGAGCATAGTGCCATCGTCAGCTCCATCGAAAAGGACCTCCAGGACATCATGGATTCCCTAGTCATGGATGATCCCCAGCCTTCCTCTTCAGACTCAAAAAATCCAGACCACCCCATCCCCCACTCCCCGCTGTCCCCCATGGTCAACGGAGGAGGCCGCTACCTCCTCTCCCCTCCCACCAGCCCGGGGGCCATGTCAGTGGGCTCTAGCTATGAGAACACCTCCCCGCCCTTCTCCCCTCTGTCCTCTCCCTCGGCGGCCAGCAGCGCAGGCAGCTACACCAGCCCTTCTCCCAGCGGCTGCCTGGACCCCCAGGACCTATCCCTGCCCCCCGTGCCGGTCCGCTCATCCAGCTACAACTACACAACTACACCACCCATCCCCCAGCCAAGGACCATAATGACAAACTACAGCCCCGGCGGTGGGGTGCAGAGGGTTCCTGAGAGCCCCAGGCTCCAGAGGAAATGTCTCCTGGAGGCCCCTCAGAGCCCCAAGCCGGCCCGCAGAGGCCAGAGCCTGGACAGCCCAGGGGTGATGGGTTCAGAGAGTCCCAGACTGACCCACCTATCTGTTGCATCAGCCGATGCCGGGTACATGGGCAGGAACGCAGTGCCAAGTAACCCCAGACTCACCTCCAATTTCTCCTACGCCGCCACGTCTTCTTCCCCATCCAGTCCCAGGACGAAAGCGGGCAACATTCTCCAGGAGCGTCCGGCCAGCCCCTTCAGAGAGCAGGTGGACCACTCCCTCACCTCCAGCGCTTCCAGACAGCTGCTATCCCAGCCCAGCAGGGCCTTCCAGCCTCCCCTGGACCCCATCGTCCACATAATCCAGGGGGGCTCTCCACTCCAGCAGCACCACCCCTTTCCCCACCCTCTCACGCTGCAGCCCCCAAAGAGCCCTCGGCTCTCCCACAGGAACCTCGACCACAGCGGCGGTGGTGGCAGCAGCATGAGGGAGCTCCCCCCTCTCAGCCCCTCCATGGCTCGCAGAGGGGTGCCTGTTCTCCCGGGGGCTCTCCCTGGAAGTATCCCCATGTTGAGAACGCCTGAGAGCCCATCATCATTGGGGAAGCTGGGAGTCCCGGAGAGCCCCGGGCTCCGACGCAAGGCCGGCTCCCCCCCGGAGGACCAGTTTGGTGGCAGTGTGGTCCGAGCCCGCAGCCCCTCCCCTACCTTGGGGCTGATGATGATGGAGAGTGGGGGAGGGGGAAGGAAGGCCAGCTTTGGGAACGCCCTCTCCCCTGCTTACAGCCTGGGCTCCCTACCTGGCTCTTCGCCTCTCGCCAGCCCTAGGGGCCATAGGAAGATGTCCGGGGGCCCCCGGGATCAGAGGGGCCCCCACCCGGGCATGCGGGAACGGAAAAACAGCATCTCTGAGATCAGCGACAACGAGGACGAGCTGTTGGAGTACCACCGGCGCCAGAGAGAGGAGAGGCTTAGGGAGCAGGAGATGGAGAGACTGGTAAGTGTAGTAGCCTACTGTTAGCTTTGAGTTAGGCTACCTATCCACACAATTCATCATTGACCTATGTGGTACAGGGTAATAGCAAACTAGAAGTTATTCGAAGTAATGCTATCAATTCAATAACCATTCATTTTGATACTGGTCCTCAAGGAGATAACTCGGCTGCCTGGGAAATATGCCCCTTATCCAGCTCTTGACGTTGACACAAATCTCTCTCTCCGTCTCTCACGCCACTATCCTTCAAATAAAAATAAAATATGAAAGGGTGTGAATTCCCACCCTAAAAAACAACAATAAAACCTGAAGTTTCTTAGCAACTGGATCTGTTGAGCTGTAGTTCGGCTTATAGCCTTTTTTAACCAACATTTTTAGTCTGTCTCCACTCAAGTGTTCCTCCACATCACCAGACAACCATTTGTTTAACCTAAAATGATGGGAGTGGAGAGCACCGTGAAGTCCAAATTTGTGAGGAAAAGCGAGGAGTGAAACTATCTTAACTGCTGATGTGTGGTGACGGAGCGGCCATGTTTTTCCAAAGCAACCCCATTGTTTGTTGTCCCTTTTGCGCTAAAGGGAGGGAGGGAGCAGTAGACTTGGACTTATGTCCCTAATGAAGTGCCTGAGACAATGACCCTTAAAATACTTTATATGCTGTGTGATAAACTCTTTTCTACCTCCTTGTATTAGTAGTAATAGAATTACTAGAATGGGGAACCCCGTTCAAATCATGACAATATGAAGGTACAGTCATGGGTACATTCTATTTCTATGAGTAGGGTGCTGCTGCCAAAATGAGGGTCGAGGAGGAATGACGTGCCCTAGCCTCTCTGTGTAAACTGGGCTACCCTATGGTTCCCAACAGGAGCATTACTTCCATTATACAGCAGTAAAACCATGCCTGGCAATCCCAGAATGGACACAATCTGTCTTTGTCTCCTCTGTCACCCCCATGTGTTGGAATAGGCTGTAGTCCTAAATGTTAGAGAAATGTCTTTCTCAATTCAACGAGAAAAGCAATTGTCAGGAAGAAGGCAATTTTCAAATCTAGATCAAGTTAATAATAGTTCCTTTTTGATTAAGGACAACAAGATCCCCCAACCTTTAGGCCTATCAGTTCAATTGTATTTGCGATTCTCTCTGTATGGATGGGGTTTTAATTGAAATGATGGTTATTACAGCGAACCATAACGACTTTTGGTCTTAACCTTGTGCCATTAGACTGGGAAATATTGACAAAGGACAGAATGTAAATAGCAGAAGGAATAACAGGGAATGTACATACTGTAAGCAGTGGTGTAAAAATACTTGAATGTACTACATAAGGAGTTTTTTATGGTATCTGTACTTTACTTTACTATTTATATTTTTGACAACTTTTACTTCACGACATTCCTAAAGAATATAATGTACTTTTTACTCCATACATTTTACCTGACACTCAAAAGTATTTGCTACATTTTGAATGATTAGCAGGACAGGAAAATGGTCTAATTCACACCTTTATCAAGAGAACATCTCTGGTCATCCCTACTGCCTCTGATCTGGCCGACTCACTGAACATGCATGCTTATTTTGCAAATGATGGCTGAGTGTGCCCCTGGCTATCTGTAAAAATAAGGAATTTGAAACTATTTATACTTTTACTTTTGATACTTAAGTATATTTTGGTAATTACATTTACTAGTAATACTTATTTAAAACCAAATACTTTTAGACTTTTACTCATATTTTACTGGGTGACTTACTTGAGTCATGTTCTATTGAGGTATCTTTTGACTCAATTATGACAATTGGGTACTTTTCCCACCACTGTACATAAACCATGCAGATAAGTAATGTAACATAGAAAGGGAGGTACTACGAATGCGGACAGATTGTAGAGACTTTGTCACCTGCAGGTCGGACTTTCAAAATGTAAGAGGGGTGGTTTGGTGAATTACGTAATGCCTGCGTGATTAGTAACCTAGTCTGAAGCCAGAAGGTTTGCATTAGCTCCCTGAGCAAATGCCTAGGCTTTAGCTTAGTGCCTAGGCTTTAGCTTAATGAGCTATCTATCCCAGTTATAACAAGATTAAGCCCCTGGCATATGAGCTTTGAAACTGGTATGCTAGTATTTTCATTGCTGGATCAAGAGGGGAGTACGAGTATTCTATGCATTCATTGTGAACCCAGGTGTGCTCAGCTCATGCAGAACTGAATTAAGGATTTGGATCCCGTAACCATTATTACCATGAGGTATTTCTGCATCTGTTTAAATCCACCCAAAGATTCTGTTCTGGTCTTTGAGATCCAGCAACAAGACCCAGACCGAACTGTGCAGAGCTAACCATGACATAAGGTCCTTGTAAGTGGAAGGCGTTAGACTCCTGCCGTGGTGAGAGACGGCGAGAGGCAGTGCAGCGAGCCAAGCGTGACACAGGTCCTCGGTGTCTCTCACTGGAGCTGCCAGTGGGGGGGTGGATGGGGACGTCGCCATGTGACTGGCACAGTCATTTCTTTTGGAGGGGGAGGGGAGGTCGGGGGCAATTTACAGTCCATTCATCAAGGCTATATTTGCTACACTTTCTGTACCCAAGGACCGTCTCTGTCTGTCTGCCTGCCTGCTCGCCGTCTGTCAGAAGTCAGTCTGTCAGTCTCCCAGCAACATGCTGCAGGTCCGGCCAGGCCAGGGGTAACTAACTGCCCTTTGTCGCTGAGTTATTTCCGGATGCAGTCAGTCAGACCCTGGGGATCAGTGTCATGCCTGAAGCAAAGGGGTATGCTGGGTACAGCTATCTATCCCTGCAGAGAGAGGCAGCACAGGCTCTCTGGCATCCTGGTAAAATAACAGCGCTGTTTATACATAGGACTTGTTTACTGTACCAAGGATACTCAATTATTTCTGTGATCTGGAAAGACGTTTATGTGTTCTGTGGCCCGAGAAAACATAAGTGTTCACCAGGGACGACGTCATTCATACCATCTGTTTACAATGTTTATACAGCGCCTTTATTCTCTTTCATCCAAGTATCGTGTGTCACATAAACCAGTGAAACGGTATCTTAAGATGTTATTTTTGCCAGCCAATCAGAGGTGAGCTCTGTCAAGTAGGAGTCCAGGCAGTTAAGGAGATAATTTCTCACATCTGAGCTGCCTTTGAGTTGTAGTGCTATACATTGTTGATTAGTGAAGCGCTGCCGTGGCCAACACACTAGGAATTATGGCGTTCGTCACTGGCTGACTGTCAGACAGACAGGGTTATGAAAACGGCAGTCTACTGAAGATGACCTCAATGTTGTAACGAGTGGTCCAAGGATGACGACACCACATATTCCATTACCTTATAATTCTGACGTTTCGTCATGCTCGCAGAGACATTTCTAAACGTAGCTAAACAAAGATAGTCAGCTGAAAAAATGTGGCTATCTCAAAATGTGCATGGATACAATTTAGACTATTATTGTTAGTTCTCTCTAGCTCAAGGGGAAATATTTGTTCTCCCGAAGAGTTTAAGACCTTCATTGAAGTTTCTATACTGCTTTACCTTGAGAGCATTATTTCCTCTCTACGTCGGTCTCTTTCGGCCCCTCTCTTTCCCTGTCTCTTGTGCAATTCTGTCCGGAAAGAATTTCCATCGAAGCGAAAGACATTTCAGAGTCGGTGAGAATGTCAGAGAGAGCGGTCGCCTCTTCACCGGAGAGAGCGATGTCTTCTCTGCATGACTGGCATCCTTGTCAGTGTTCACATGGATTAGCACACCAAATATACCCAGCGCACCAAACATATTCTCGCCCGTATCGTCCTGTCATCGGGCAGCATGGCCTAGGTTTAGACCGAGAACAATGGCCTCTCTGTCACTGGTCTAGTTCTGTGGTCAAGCAGCTGGGGTTGATTTTAATGGCGTTTTTATATTTTGTAGTTGTACCAGTATATGACTTTATAATTCTAACTACCATTAGGCCTAGAATATGAACCATCCGTGAAGGCTTATACGTGCGTGTGTGGCGGGGTTTAAAGCACGGTGGGTATCGAGTTTACTAGCCAGGGCAGATTATAGTGATCCTCACAGCTGGATTGAGAAAAGAGAGTGAGAGAAAGGGTGGGGGAAGATACTGTCTCCTCACTTCATAGATAATCTGGGTCAGTGGCAAATCTCTCATTCAGACTCCTCTTGAAGGGACGCTGTTTTCATCTAGTCTGTGTAAATATGCTCCGTGTCTGTGTGTAGGTTCTGTAGGTTCTCTGTGTCAGTTCTACCGCCCCATTGTCACGATTTTCCAAATACGACATGCTACCATGCTGTTTTAAAGCAGTCGTTGGTTGTTTCAGACGGCATGTGATGGGGGCACGAAGATGTGTCAGGCTATCTGCATTCAGAGAACATTCAGGGAAGGGGGAGGTCATAGGGCTGTCACAATTATCATGTAAACTGACAATTATGGGCATAACCGTGAACTGAAAGATGTTTTCGTCATAACCGTCTTAATACATTCATTTTAGATGAAGGGGGATTCAACTTTATATTCAAGTAGATAAAAGTTGACCAAATAGCGGTTTTTAATTTCTACGTTTTAATTGGGTGAATTATTTTACAAGCAGATCGCCACGGTTGAGTGGAGACCCATAATTTCCAAAAGTTGCAAGCGATCAAAACATTTGTTTTTGATACGGGTGTCACCAAAGCTGTTGTTGTATTCCCTCGTAGCGAGTTTTCAAAGATGCATTACAAGAGCAAAACATTTGTTTTTATACAAATGTAAATTATGCCAGTAACCGCAGCCATTTTCATGACAATTAATTGTTACCAAAAATTCCACAATTGTCACAGCCCTAGGAGAGGACACCTTTGTCTGAAAAAAGGAAAGTTCAGCAATTTTTAACAGGAAAAACAAAAAAAACATTGTCTAAGAAAGGCTAGTCTTTCCATTAGAGTTGGTATTCTCACCTTACTCTATTTTAGTAGAGCTCCATCTGTACAGTCTCCCAAGGGAGTGCAGAAACAAGTCTCAAGATCAGAGCATTGTAAACAAATACCTCTGACCCCTCTCCCTAGTTTCTAAGCCCCTCCCACTTGGCCTGAGGACAGGGGAAGGATCTCCATCTGAGTTCGGTTCAAACGTGAGCTGTGAATGACTGAGAACAGAACCTAGCAATAGAACCATAGTACAGCCACAGTTTACTGTACATACTACACTGATCTAGGACCAGTAATAGATTGACGTAAAGTCCTCAGTGGAAGCGGATCGGAAGCACACAGAGCGGGACAGAGCAGGGACCAGCAGGGGTGTGTGTTCCTGCGTGTGCTAAAGTTGGTGGGTGTGTTTTGTTCCATGCTTTTTACGGTTTGAAACAGTTTTTAGACTTTGGAGATTTGCGCAACATGCACAGCTAGATTACATGTGTATTTGTATTAGTAGAAGCAACGTTTTACATTAGGCCTGATCTCCAAGTCTGTATTGTTGAATTAACAATGGTTGTGCTAAAATGATCTTACTTGAGTTGATTCAATTCTCCCAGAGAAACATACCATGAAACTCTTACGCTTCCTTTCAAAGGGCATCCTATTCACTCACTGTCAAACACCGTCAGCTTCAAGACACCTGCGTCTGTCACTGAGAGATTGTCTTGACTCTAGAGTCGTGTTCATTTGGAACCAAACAGACTGAAACGAGGGAATAATTTCCATTGTAAGGAAACCAATATGTGATTTTGTTATTTGAGTGAAATGACCCTTTTAATGAACACAACCTAGGCCACAGTGAACTCCAACCTGAGGGTGTAAATGCTTGGAGGTCAGGGGTCATTCTTCTGCTGTGTAGCTGTGAGGTCTGAGTTTAGCTAGTCGACATCCTGCCGTGCCAGTGGGTTCTGTCTTCTCAGACGGACCCAGCTGAGAGAGGGAGGAAGAGAGCGCGAGGGAGAGACCGTATGTTAGTTCAACCTCACCTGGCCAAACCTGGTCTTATGAAGATCATATAAAGCATGCTGCAGTATCATAAAAGCTGTTCTAGTTGTATGGAGGTGTAGACTTGGTGCTTCCATGGACTCCTGTAGTGCATTGTTTTGCCTTTTAGATGTTGTGGAGTGGATGTCGGGCACAACACACATTTGCTGCCCTATAGAACTAGCCTATAGGCTAGCACATATCTATTTGTAAAGCTTATGCAGTACCCAGGGGTTGGAAAGGTTTGTCAAGCTAGTTAGCTTCTAAAATGGCACCCTATTTTACCCTATGAGACCTGGTCAAAAGTAGTGTACTACAGAATATAGTGAATGGGGTACCATTTGGGACAGCACAACATGCTGCTGGACGGCTAGTCTTCCATGTGGCTGTTTGAAGCTGCCGCTCCAATTAGCACTCAGTGTAGATGAAGGGGAGGAGTGTGTGTGTGTGTGCCATTCAGAGGGTGAATGGGCAAGACAATAGAATGAAGTGCCTTTTGAACACGGGGTACGCTCAACAGTTTCCCGTGTGTATCAACAATGGTCCACCATCCAAAGGACATCCCAGCCAACTTGAAACAACTGTGGGAAGCATTGGAGTCAACATGGGCCAGCATCCCTGTGGAACGCTTTGACACCTTGCAGAGTCTATGCACTGACACATTGAGGCTGTTCTGAGGGCAAAAGGGTGGAGTTTAACTCAATATTAGGAAGGTGTTGTTTTGTACACTCGGTGTAATTTGACCATGCCATCAGAAAAGGCGTCATAATGACGTCATTGTAACTAGTTTGCTCACTGGGAAAAGGATGCAGAAGTGCATAGCAAGAAGGACAGAAGACAGAGAGAGAGAAAGAGGAACAGAAATAAAGTAGAAAGAAGAGCGAGAGACTGACACATCTCTGATTCACATTGGAAAGAAGGCAAAAATGACGAAGAGATGCTTGGATTCAAAGAATAGGCTTGGTCGTTTTAATTGTTAGGGAGAGTGGCACGGTGGGAAAGATACTGACTTACTCAAAGGAAGAGGATGTTGCGAGAGAGGGAAAGACCGAGTCCCGGTGCTCGGGGAATGCCTGGAAATAGCTGGCTAGAAATGAGTGTGCCGGAATGTCCCAACGAGGAGCATCAATCACTTTCTGTAAGATGCCGAATCCATGCCATTAATCCTCACTCCAGACTCTTTTCCAGATCTCTCACATGCCAAGCAATTACCCTGACATTTTACTGCAGCGTTATCTTCTTTGACTTTCTTAACTGTACACTTCATTTACTCATTTCGTCACTTTCACTCGGTTAGCTTAACAGGCTAAATACATTCTGCTAATATGATAAGGAAAGCTAATGATGCATAGAGCGCTTGCCGCGAGTTTGTGTTGTGCGGTCACAATTTGACCAATTGTAAATGGTGGTGGGAGGAAGAATGACTCCGTAAACATAGCAGAACAACATGAAATATCCAGGAATGAGTCATGGCTAATTGGAATGTTGGTGGAAAGAACTGCCATCTCTTAATTGCAACCAGTTTGACTATAGAGCAGTACTGTCAACATGGACCTAGGCTTTTCTGGGTCTGTGGGTTCAAATCCCAGGTTGGCCATAGTAGGGATGGACCCTGCTATGGGTCAGTATTTCACTTCTCATAAAGTATTTTCCTATGGAGCAGACAGACTCTGGATGTGGCTTAGGCTTGTGGCTGAGCTTATTCCTTGAGTCACGCTTTAGCAGATAAGGAAAGAGGCCCATATGGAATAAGTCTCTAGTTTGGCTGGGAAATCCAGTCCGTGTTCCTCCTATTAGCAAGCTGGACCTGCTACTACCGCACAACGCTACCTCAACGCTGAGGCAACATCGAATTAAACTCCATCTGAATAGGTCGGAAATGAGAACATGCAGTATGTACACTAGGTAGGAATGTGAGTCAGAGGCTTGTTGTTTATTGAGGGCACTAAAGGTCTTTCATTGTCAGCCCAACACCTCCCTGTGTACACAGGTCTGGAGACAGTGGAAGGGTTTGAGGGTGGGACTCTGTAGAAGGGTTGTGTTTGTTCATCTGTCTCAGGGAGAGAGACTTGGATTTGCTTGAGTGTGATTTCAATGAGCCTCACTGACCTCCTAGAGCTGTGCCTTTTCACATGTCCACAATGAGAGTAAGTAGCCCACTTGGATTTGCTGACTTTTATTTGCAGTACTGTAGATAATCAAATTGAATTTTCATTGGCTGATTAATTGATTGGTTGATTTCATAATTGATAGTTGTTTTTAAACTCTTGAACATGGTGAACTCTATTCAACTAATTAAACAACTTAGTTATGAGGGAGTCTAATTGAATAATCGAAATCTATAACACAATCTTTGAAATCGGTTGACCAGTTGTCTCTATTCAGATTTATGTAGCTTTTAACCCGTTTCTGATTATTCTCACTGCTTATACTATATAAAGCGTTGCAGATATTGTTTAGTATTAGGTCTGTGGCCTACATATACTGAAAAAATATATACATTTGTGCACAAAATGAGAGTAATGCGCTATTAGTGCGTCTTGAACAATTCTGGGATCTTTTATTTCAGCTCATGAAACAGGGGACCAGCACTCTACATGTTGCATTTATATTTTTGTTCAGTGTATATTTGACCTACATAGTGTTGTGTGGATGCTGGTTGTGGAACTCAAGGAAACTCTTGGAATTCTATGTGTCACATAATGAGTGTCAATGCACTAGACTAGTGGGAGCTAGACCATAAACAGCCATGTGTTTAATAGACAGTGGATTGGAAGCCATATGCTACAGTATGCTGTGATTGGAACCAGTCAGTAACTTAGACCTACAGGGATCGGAAGCTGCAGGATCAGAGTGGGACTCTGTGTGGGCCAACTTGGAGATCCACACTCCGTGTGGGCCAACTGAGTCGCCCTCGCCTCCTCTCCACGGGTTCCGACTATGCCACCAGGTCTTTGTATCATGTGCATTAAAGGTTCTAGGAAATCTCTAGTAACACCTTGCCTCAGTCGTGCCTTTCCCCCGGGGGAGCCAGTTAATGACATCTACAGAGACCGTTTGAGGCTCATAAACTGAGGGAATTTATATTTTTTTAAGGTTGCACTATGCAGAAATCGCTCTGCCGTTTTCTGGTTGCTAAAATGTTAGTTTGCCTAATTTCAATTTGTGACAAAATAAGCTAGTATAGTGTAGAGAATCATTGTACCATCTAAACTGCTGTTAGATGTATTTTCCATAACCAAAAATATTGTTTCAGCTGAGGTACAAAACCGAAAGTATAAGACGCATAAACAAAACTTAATAACGTGAAGCATAGAAATGGCCCCAAAAGAGGGGACTTCATGCTCAAAGAAGAGTAGAGGTGCTGAAGCGGTGCATCAGAGGTGAGGTGCTGAAGCGGTGCATCAGAGGTGAGGTGCTGAAGCGGTGCATCAGAGGTGAGGTGCTGAAGCGGTGCATCAGAGGTGAGGTGCTGAAGCGGTGCATCAGAGGTGAGGTGCTGAAGCGGTGCATCAGAGGTGAGGTGCTGAAGCGGTGCATCAGAGGTGAGGTGCTGAAGCGGTGCATCAGAGGTGAGGTGCTGAAGCGGTGCATCAGAGGTGAGGTGCTGAAGCGGTGCATCAGAGGTGAGGTGCTGAAGCGGTGCATCAGAGGTGAGGTGCTGAAGCGGTGCATCAGAGGTGAGGGTGAGCGGTGCATCAGAGGTGAGGTGCGGTGCATCAGAGGTGAGGTGCTGAGCGGTGCATCAGAGGTGAGGTGCTGAAGCGGTGCATCAGAGGTGAGGTGAGGTGCATCAGAGGTGAGGTGCTGAAGCGGTGCATCAGAGGTGAGGTGCTGAAGCGGTGCATCAGAGGTGAGGTGCTGAAGCGGTGCATCAGAGGTGAGGTGCTGAAGCGGTGCATCAGAGGTGAGGTGCTGAAGCGGTGCATCAGAGGTGAGGTGCTGAAGCGGTGCATTAGAGGTGAGGTGCTGAAGCGGTGCATTAGAAGTTGGGGTGCTCCACCATTAAAGCTATTTTTAGGAACTAGCTCTGCTTGCAAAAAACGTACTAGCAATTTGCTGGAGAAAGCAAAGTCCTGGCAACCAGTCACTGAACATAAGATCAGAATATCCCATAATGTGCAGGTTGCAACACTGTCATGCTGATTTATGTACAGATAAACACCATGGTTTTTATTTATTTTTATTTAACTAGGCAAGTCAGTTAAGAACAAATTCTTTATTTACAGATTTACAGATTTTTACCTTGTCAGCTCTGGGATTCGATCTAGGAACCTTTCGGTTACTTGTCCAATGCTCTAACCACAAGGATACCCGCCGCCCCCGAGCTATTACAGCAACATAAATCTGTCTAGGCTCTTTGAACCTAGCCAGACAGTAGGCCTACTATGTTCAGTCTGGTGGAATGACACAGCGATTATGTTTACTGTCGCTTAACTTCTAACAGTATCAAAGAGATAGTCTGCAAAAAGTAAACATGCCCGAAGTGAGGTGGTGGGAATAGAGAGAACATACAGTATACTTTCTCTGCAGACCTGGGTTCAAATAGTATTTTATTCCAAGTATTTAAGCAGCACTGTCTGGCAATGGTATAGTCCCAAAAGTGCAAACCTGCCGGTATGGCACTCCAGGCAGGGTCGATCAAATGCTCAAAGTATTTGAAAACCAAAACAAATGCTATTTGAACCCAGTTGTGATTCTCTATAGCCCAGGGCCTTGCACTACCAGCCAGGTCCTGTTACATGGTATGAGAGAAAAGGAGAAAAGCTGCTGGATTTGTTGTGCCATTCAAACTTTAAAACCCCAGGAATGCCTGCTGTCTGTATACTTTGTCCCTTAGTAGACTACATTCTTAGCAAACAAAAAATGCAAGAACAGGAGACGCCACATTTCGTATGTTTGCGTCAGCTGTTGATGTTGTCAGGCCTGCATTTATTAGGCTTAATTCCCTAATCATTGAATCCAGAGAGGGAAGGCACGGTGGCATTTTCAGATGAAAGCCAGTGAGATGTGGGTGTTGTGCATTGCAAATGGAGGCTCCACTGTTGTTGTGCTTCCCCCTCATATCTCTAGTGAACATATTGTAGCCCAGGGCTTGTTCTTCTAACCCTCTGTTAAGTAAAGCTGGCTGGCTCAGATTACAGGTTAAGCTAATGTAGGGTTTGGTGTGTAGAACCCCCATCAGAGGACCCCACTTACCTAAATCACAGGGAATGAGGGCACATCAAACAGGTCTAGAGCCTGCCTCCCCCTACCACCTGACAACATTAGTCATATACTGCATGTATCCCTAGTTAGTTAGGTGTAACTAGTTTGTTTTGGTTGAGTAATGTTGATCTCATGGAAATAAAAACAGCACCACAAAGTTGATCAAAACGTCTCCTTTGTATGAAAATGCAAAACATACCTCATCTGAAAAAAAAAATACATTTGTGATTTACATTTTATAATATTATTTGTCTGTTTCTGTCCGATCATTGTATTCTACTGATGGCCTAATACCCCTTTCACACTGCTTAGCCGAGCTGTACTGAGCTGGCCCGGTTACCTTAACTGTGCTAGAATGAATCATGTAAAAAGACAATCCATGTTCAAGTCAGTACAGTTGGTTTCGACACAATAGAGTGAAAAGGCTACTAGTGTCTCTGTCAGACCAGAGACGCTGTGTCTGCAGCCTGGGGTTAACGGCAGGGGCCAGTTGACCTTTAGGGGTTAGAGGTCACCTCAGATGTCACCTGGTGATTCAGCAGTCCATCACTGCTCAGAGGTGGGCCAGCACAGAGCTTAGAATGTCACCTGTTTCTACAATCACTGTGTTTGTGAGACCCCCTGAGAAGGAGCTCTGGAGATTGGTAAGCTGTTGTTTCAGGGGTGCATGGGCATAGAGGTCAACCGATTATGATTTTTCAACGCCGATACCGATTATTGGAGGACCCAAAAAAGCCGATACAGATGAATCGGACGATTCTATTAAAAAAATATATGTTTATTTTTTATTTTTTTTACATGTATTTATTTGTAATAATGACAATTACAACAATACTGAATGAACACTTATTTTAACTTAATATCATACGTCAATGAACTCAATTTAGCCTCAAATAAATAATGAAACGTGTTCAATTTGGTTTAAATAATGCAAAAACAAAGTGTTGGAGAAGAAAGTAAAAGTGCAATATGTGCCATGTAAGAAAGCTAACGTTTAAGTTCCTTGCTCAGAACATGAGAAAGCTGGTGGTTCCTTTTAACATGAGTCTTCAATATTCCCAGGTAAGAAGTTTTAGTTATTATAGGACTATTTCTCTCTATACAATTTGTATTTCATATACCTTTGACTATTGGATGTTCTTACAGGCACTTTAGTATTGCCAGTGTAACTCGCTGGGCTCAAACCAGGAACACATCGACAACAGCCAAGCTCGAAGCAGCGTTACACTTTTATTATTATTCCGTTATTTTACCAAGTAAGTTGACTGAGAACACAGCAATGACCTGGGGAATAGTTACAGGGGAGAGGAGGGGGATGAATGAGCCAATTGTAAACTGGGGATTATTAGGTGACCGTGATGGTTTGAGGGCCAGATTGGGAACTTAGCCAGGACACCAGGGTTAACACTCCTACTCTTACAATAAGTGCCATGGGATCTTTAAGGACCTTAGAGTCAGGACACCCGTTTAACGTCAGAAAGACTGCACCCTACACAGGGCAGTGTCCCCAATCACTGTCCTGGGGCATTGGGATATTTTATTTTTTTTGACCAGAGGAAAGAGTGCCTCCTACTGGCCCTCCAACACCACTTCCAGCAGCATCTGGTCTCCCATCCAGGAACTGACCAGGACCAGCCCTGCTTAGCTTCAGAAGCAAGCCAGCAGTGGTATGCAGGATGGTATGCTGCTGGCACAATACCTTTGACCCATGCAGCACAAGGGGAACAACTACTCCAAGTCTCAGAGCGAGTGACGTTTGAAACGCTATTAGCGCGCACCCAGCTAACTAGCTAGCCATATCACATCGGTTACACCAGCCTAATCTCAGTGGTTGATAGGCTTGAAGTCATAAACAGCGCAATGCTTGAAGCATGAAAGCATGCTGTTTGAATGAATGCATGCAAGCCTGCTGGTGCCTACCATCGCTCAGTCAGACTGCTCTATCAAATCATACACTTAATTATAACATAACACACAGAAATACGAGCCTTAGTTCATTAATATGGTCGAATCCGGAAAGTATGATCTCGAAAACAAAACATTTATTATTTCAGTGAAATACGGAACTGTAATGGGTGGCATTCATAAGTCTAAATATTCCTGTTACATTGCACAACCTTCAATGTTATGTCATAATTACCTAAAATCCTGGCAAATTAGTTCGCAACGAGCCAGGCGGCCCAAACTGTTGCATATACCCTGACTCTGCGTTCAATGAACACAAGAGAAGTGACACAATTTCACCTGGTTAATATTGCCTGCTAACCTGGATTTCTTTTAGCTAAATATGCAGGTTTAAAAATATATACTTCTGTGTATGGATTTTAAGAAAGGCATTGATGTTTATGGTTAGGTACAGTCGTGCAACGATTGTGCTTTTTTTGCAAATGCGCTTTTGTTAAATCATCCCCCGTTTGGTGAAGTTGGCTGTCTTTGTTAGGAAAAAATAGTCTTCAGAATATTCGCAACGAGCCAGGTGGCCCAAACTGCTGCATATACCCCGACTCTGTTGCAAGAGAAGTGACACAAAGAAATTCATATTAGCAGGCAATATTAACTAAATATGCAGGTTTAAAAAATATATACTTGTGTATTGATTTTAAGAAAGGCATTGATGTTTATGGATAGGTACACGTTAGAGCAACGACAATCCTTTTTCGCGAATGCGCACCGCATCGATTATATGCAACGCAGAACACGCTAGATAAACTAGTAATATCATCAACCATGTGTAGTTAACTAGTGATTATGATTGATTGTTTTTTATAAGATAAGTTTAATGCTAGCTAGCAACTTACCTTGGCTTCTTTCTGCATTCGCGTACAGGTAGGCTCCTCGTGGAGTGCAATGAGAGGCAGGTTGTCAGAGCATTGGACTAGTTAACTATAAGGTTGCACGATTGGATCCCCGAGCTGACAAGGTAAAAATCTGTCGTTTTGCCCCTGAACAAGGCAGTTAACCCACTGTTCCTAGGCCATCATTGAAAATAAGAATGACTTGCCTATTTAAATAAAGGTGTAAAAAAAAATATATATATATATATGCCAAATCGGTGTCCAAAAATACAGATTTTCGATTGTTATGAACTTGAAATTGGCCCTAATTAATCGGCCATTCCGATTAATCGTTCGACCTCTAACGGGCAGCCTATATGTCTGCTCATTGGGATCAAGACATGGTCGTAGGATAGTACCTACTGTTAGCAGTTTAACTTCCATTGCCTTCGATTTGGGTTTTTCCCTGACCACGTGACCTGGCTCTTGGCGTCAGCTATAGACAATGACACATTAACTATGAACACACCAACATCCACAGACATGTCGGTTAATGGAGTTTTGTTATGTTTGGTAGGAGTGTGCTCTGTACTTCATATTAGACAGGCTTGGTCTGGCCTAACCATGGCTGGAGCTAGATCTGTCCCTGATAAGACCTGGTTCCTCCACACAGGAAAGATGCCATCACTGAGGGGGAAGGTGGGTTCTGGGGAAGGGTCCTTTTAATCTCCACCCACCTCTGAATTGCTCATTTCCAGATTGGCATCAGTGGCAGCCACACACACAGGAAATGAGATTTGAGGCGAGGAGGAGGACATATTTGCCTTTGCAGCAGAGGCTGGATGTAATCAGTTCCTCTGCTTCTGTCTGTCCACAGGAGAGGCAGAGGCTAGAGACCATCCTGAACCTGTGCGCCGAGTACAACAAGGGCGACGGGCCCTTTGGGGGCGAGGCAGAGGGGAGGATGGGCTTCCCTGGGGGCCTGGGACCGGGGGAGGGGGCGGCCAGAAGACCCTCTATGGACAGCTTGGTGGGGGCCGGCTCGCTGCATCGTAGCATGGCCCAGAGACAGCAGAGGGAGAGCGACGAGGAGAACCTCAAGGAGGAGTGCAGCAGTACAGAGAGCACCCATCAGGAGGTGAGGACGCCACTTCCTCCACAGGCCCTCCACAATGGAGACCGATACCAGGTCAGACGTAGGGCCGTCTATTATCACTTTCATCATTTCTACTACTTACTATGAGAACTACAGGCATGACATACTAGTACTTACTATGGGAACTACAGGCATGACATACTAGTACTTACTATGGGAACTACAGGCATGACATACTAGTACTTACTATGGGAACTACAGGCATGACATACTAGTACTTACTATGGGAACTACAGGCATGACATACTAGTACTTACTATGAGAACAACAGGCATGACATACTAGTACTTACTATGAGAACTACAGGCATGACATACTAGTACTTACTATGGGAACTACAGGCATGACATACTAGTACTTACTATGAGAACTACAGGCATGACGTACTAGTACTTACTATGGGAACTACAGGCATGACATACTAGTACTTACTATGAGAACTACAGGCATGACATACTAGTACTTACTATGAGAACTACATGCATGACATACTAGTACTTACTATGAGAATTACATGCATGACATACTAGTACTTACTATGAGAACAACAGGCATGACATACTAGTACTTACTATGAGAACTACAGGCATGACATACTAGTACTTACTATGAGAACAACAGGCATGACATACTAGTACTTACTATGAGAACAACAGGCATGACATACTAGTACTTACTATGAGAACAACAGGCATGACATACTAGTACTTACTATGAGAACTACAGGCATGACATACTAGTACTTACTATGAGAACTACAGGCATGACATACTAGTACTTACTATGAGAACTACAGGCATGACATACTAGTACTTACTATGAGAACTACAGGCATGACATACTAGTACTTACTATGGGAACTACAGGCATGACATACTAGTACTTACTATGAGAACAACAGGCATGACATACTAGTACTTACTATGAGAACTACAGGCATGACATACTAGTACTTACTATGAGAACAACAGGCATGACATACTAGTACTTACTATGGGAACTACAGGCATGACATACTAGTACTTACTATGACAACTACATGCATGCCGTTGATATAACAGCATGAAAGCACTTACTGCATGCATTGAAAGTGGAAATTGTTAGACATGGCCTGACCTAGACATGGCCTGACCTAGACATGGCCTGACCTAGACATGGCCTGGCCTAGACATGGCCTGACCTAGACATGGCCTGGCCTAGACATGGCCTGGCCTAGACATGGCCTGACCTAGACATGGCCTGACCTAGACATGGCCTGACCTAGACATGGCCTGACCTAGACATGGCCTGGCCTAGACATGGCCTGGCCTAGAATTCTGAAACGATTGATGGTCAAAATGACACAGCATGAAGATAATGACATTTGTTTGCCAAGCAACAGTGTTTTCCATGGAGACATGTGATGTGTATAGTCCCTCCTTAATGTGTGGATCAGTGTGTGTGTGTGCATGCAACATAGTCTGAAACAGTTAACTACTGCACATGGGACAGGCTCTTTGCACTTGTATGCAACAATGTGCCTGCCTCTTCTGTCTCTCTCCCCCTTCAGCATGAGGAGCAGTCTGTTTCTGGCGGCGTGGAGCGGACAGAGCTGGGTTACCTGGAGGACGAGAGGGTCAGAGTGCTGGCCCGAGTCGACGAGCTCAAATCACGAATCACAGAGCTGGAGCAACAGCTACAGGAGTCCAAGCAGGAGGTAAGAAAGTCCATCAGTTCAATTTCCAGATAGTAGGCTACTAATATAAGGAATGATATGTGGGGAAGATAAAATTAAACTGTTGTGTGTGTGTGTGTGTGTGTGTTTCATGCATGTTTAGTGACACAAACAAGCAGAAAGTGATAGAATGTCACACGCACCGCTAGGCTGTGATTGGTCTGCTGTCTGTGGGAAAGCTATGTGATTGGAGCTGGGGGGCTCACGTGTGAAGGGTGTGTCCCGTTCCCAGGCAGAGATGGAGCGGGCCCTGCTGCAGGGGGAGAGGCAGGCAGAACTGGACCAGGTAGAGGCAGAGACGGAGATCATCGGACAGCTGCAACACAAGCTCAACGAGCTGGAGAACGCCATCCAGAGGGAGAAAGACAAGGTCGGACCCTGGGGGAAAACACACACACCAAGCATACTGTCCTGTACACATTAAGCAGTCTTACCACCTGCAGATTAGTTCTTGCTCAACTTATAAACTTCTCATTCCAATGTTACGGTGTTGTATTTTAATGGAGAAAACCAATAGGAAAAGTGCTTTTGTTCGTGAGCTGTTTTTGCACTCTGAGACAGTCCTTATTGGGAAGACTGTGGGTATGCAGACAGGGAGGTGAGATTTTCGTTGATCTCAACATTGTGTTTAAACACAACAGACACAACCCAACCCGCTTTTTTCCCCCTGCGCTGGACTGTCTGTTATAGGGCCTGTTCAGGAGGATGGAACGTTACAGAACGTTCACGTAGAAATGTATCCTGTGGAACAGATATACGATCTTCTGACGGATCGAAAAGGGATTCATGGCAGTTCTGTTCGTGATATTTCTATCTGCAGCGTTCCGAACGTTTCACATCACTGAATATACATCTACTAAGCCTCAAAGGGACTGAACAGCCTTTCTGGTCTCTTTGTCATTCCTTAAAGGCATTGCCAAATCCTGGATGGCCTCCCAAGACCGTATCTAGTTGGTTTTGCCATCCCAAGGTACAGGCATAGCACTCTCTCTTCAACCCCTCCTCCCCCCCCAGCGAGGAATGCTCCAACCTTTCACCTGTTATAAGCATTGATGTTTTACCTTAGAAGAGCTGTGGATGATGGTGCTTAGACTTAAGTATGGGTGTTTTCTCTGTCTTTTTTTCCTTTATTTTCCCTTGGTGGTTTCTCTCTCGCCAGGGCTTTTCTTCTTCTTCTGCAGCTCCACTAACCAGCCTCCATTAACTTCTAATCCTCTCTCTGCTTCACTCAGCAACCTTCTCTCCTCCCCCACTGTCAGCCTGAAATCCATGTAGGTTGTTAGCACTTGTCTTAAATGTGTCTCAAATGGCACCCTATTCCCTATATAGTGCACTACTTTTGACCAGGACTCATAGGGCTCTGTAGGGAATAGGGTGGCCATTTGGGACATAAGTATGAATCGGTCCTTTGGGTTTCTACTTGGCTGAAGCTGGGACTGGATGCTAGTGGGTATGAGTGGCTGGCTACTAAAAGTATATCTGTCCACCACATAGTTTACAACATTACAGAGGGTCTCTATTTGAAGGCTTTACACAACTCTGTTGTTTCAGCTAGTCATGTCACTCCACTCTTATAGGCTTTATGTAGACACACTTAAACTGACAACCTGAAATGGGGGATTTTCTTGGCTTTCCTTAAGGCTCTTTTAAATCTTGTGATTTGTATATTACTTACCATTTCGGAGAGTGTCTTGCTTCCTGTGTTCAAGTTAGACCGTCAGGGTCTCACGGTTCTGTCTCAGCTACAAATTAAAACAAAAGCTTCAACTAGGAAAACGACCTGTATTGTCACCTTCTCTACTTTTATTGCCATTGGTCACAGACAGAGGTGGATGGAGCCAGAGCAGAAAAGGAGTGCCACTAAAACCCCAAAGCACCGCCCACACCCCTCTCCCACCCAGTGACTTTAGAGAATGCAGTAATGATAAAAAAGATTCTGCAAAACGTTTCCCTCTCTCTCCTGCATGGTCTAGCCTACTGGCTATACAGTGGTGGCACTCTAGAGGTAGTTTACAAGACGCTTTCACTACAATCAGACCCAAACTCTGTCTCTCCTTATTCCACACATCCTCTCTTCTTCTCAAAACATGTTGGAGGAAAATATCCAAGGTTTTTCCATTTTGACCATCCATTGCGTTTTGAAGGAGGTCGAGGAGAGCCGACGCGGGGAGCCTATTGCGAGCTTCTATTCCCTCCAGGGGTTTTGATATCACAGCCTGGGTGTCAGTAGGGCAGTGGTGTAGAGCACTAGAGTTATCCATGCTGACACCGCCTGCACTCAAATGCAATAACAACAAAGACCATTCAGGAAATACCTACATCCAGTTCTAAACCTGTTCAAAACTAACTGGACTGGCCTAAAGTATTCATATCAAAGTCACATGAGAATCTGGATGGGCTAATAATAATAATAATAATCATCATCATTTTAAAGCCACATGAAAATCTCTTCAGAAAAAAGTCACCACCCAAAATAGAGCAATCTGATGTGAAAAAACAGCTGAGCCAAAACAAATACACTTCCCATTTCATGTTTGATGAAATAGCAACATCTCCTTTTCAATCGCAGACCAGTGTTTTCATGAGCATCGAACCCTGTAACTTATAAATGTCTGTGAACAAGAAGTCTGTTCAGACCTGTTTGAGGCATGGGACATGTTTTATTAGGCACTGAATGGTGGGGAAAACTGACTTAAACAAGGAGGACATTTTTGCTTTCTATTGCAAAACATTTTGAAAGGTTTTCAGCGTTGTGCCCTAATGAACACGGCCCTACAGTCCAGCACTTTTAAAGCTAGTCTCTGGGGGATTGATTTCACAGTATTATAAACTCCATAGATGCCCCATGTCACTTTTGGCTTATCCACTGTTGTGACCTCTAACATCGGAAGCTTTTTGCATGGCGTGGATTTGAGCAGGTGTGCTTTTTTTGCTTTCTCTCTGTTGTCCCCCACTTCATCTCCTCCCTCCCACCCCGGATGGTGTGTTCTCTTTCTAGGAGAGGGCAAATGTTGACGCAGAGCGCCGAGACCTGGCGAGCCTCCAGGAGGGTTACAGTGAGCTGAAGAACCAGCTTCATAACTGCCCCGAGTCACTGAGGGAGCAGTTACAGGAACAGCTCAAAAGGGTCAGTCGTCAATCCACCACCAAGACCATCAGCCCGACCACCCCTGAGACCCACCACCAGAGACAGCAAGCGTACCACGCCCCCACCCACTCCCTCCACCCTTGTCTCGGAGCTACACCTATCCACCATTTATCAAGGGAAATTCCAGCAGCGCCACATCTCTATTAGAGTATACTTACCTCCAGATTATTAAAGTACCCCATAAGAGAATTACATGTTCAGGAGAAGTAGAAGTTGTGTACTTATGGATTTACAAGTATGTCTACTGAGCTCCTGGATATAGTGCATAGAATGCTGCAAATAACTGTCAAAGATACTGAACTGGAATTCTAATTCTATGATAACTAATGTAAAACATTCCTAACATCCAAGAAGATGGCATACCAATTTAGGGTAGGTTTCCTGGACACAGATTAAACCTAGACCTGGACTAGAAAGTATGCTCAATGGAGATTCTACATTGAAAGTGCTTTATAGCTCTGGGCTAAGCTTAATCTGTGTACGGGAAACCTGCCCTTAATGATTATGCCAGATGCCAGTCGGTGATTGCTGCATAGTAGGCTACACTATCTTGGTATGATAAGACCTGGTGCATATCTCCTCAGATAGAGTTACTGGGACCTTTACCCCTTTAGCCCCTTGCCTACGTGCTAATGCCACAAGCTGCTGGAATTTCCCCTCCGCCACACCTATGTGCTTTGCCTCTGAGCAAACGGGAGGAGTGTCAAAATGGCTTCTGGTGACGTCGGGGCGAGGTGCTGCATTGTGGTGATTTCTGGGTCATATGTGCATTGCATGCGTTTCACACAGGAGTGTGTGTTGTCTGTCTGGTTGATACAGTCTCTGAGTCTGGAAGCATCCCTCTCTTCTTGATTTGTGATGGCTTATAACCCCTTAATAACTGCTTACTAATCTATTAATGTTGACACCTACCCCCTTCTTCCTGTCCTACTCTCTTTTCAAATCTTTCCTCTGAATGGAAATGTGTGTTTTGTGTCTGAATAATGTTTTATATCGTCAGCTCTCTGAAAAGTCAGTCCATAGAAAGTGAATCTTGCATTTTGTCAGGTGGTGCAACTATTTATCAGCCAATTACATTTAGCACGTTAGCTCTATTCACTTTGCTGTCCTATCCACGTAGAGTAGAATGACACATTGACTGACTTGACATGAGAAAAAATGGGGGGAGCACATGGACAAAAATACATGTAAAAATGTATTCCGTTGCGTGCACTGATGAACACGTCCCAAGTTTGCTGAAGACATCCTTCAGAGGTACGACAGGGGCCCTTGAGTGACCTGCTCTCCAAACACGAGGGTCTGGGGATGTCAGTGATGACATAAGTGTTCCGACGCCCCGAGCCTTCACTCGTTATCGTCAGTAACGCTCTGATGAACTGACCACAAGGGCAGGCCCTCGTCTTTCCCCCTCCAAAGCATAAGTGGCCCTCTCTCACAAATATGTGTGTGTGTGTTTCTTAGGTTTATCGATCTAAAGGGTCAAGGCATTCAGTTGGGCTCTCACATTCAAATCAGCTATAAAATGCAGTATAGAATGTAGTACTTAAGTATTACTACAGTAAAAGCACAGTATTACCTTTCGTAACATATAGATAGATAGTGGCTCTTTTGGTTTCTCATTTTTGGGATTAGTATTGGTGCAGCAGAGAAGACTGCTTGTCACCAATCAATCAAACTACTGGGCTATAAAATGTTCCAACTTATTAGACTCACATGAGCAGAATGCCTGTAATATTGATAGCTGTGTATACCACGTCATTTTCACAAGGGTACGGTGCTTTTGTATTGGTGGCATAGTGAAGTACAAACCTAGGACACAATAAAGAGTCGAATAGTGAAGTTAACCCAAACAACATAATAGTCAAGTCTATCAAAGCATGATCAAAGTAGTCATATAGTGCTAAACAGAACTCCACCAATCCTTAGATAGAACCTCCATATGCAGCTTAGTCTGTCTACAATGACAACACAGTACTCTTTTGAATCATGTTCTTTCTGTGGCCTACCGCTCCTGGTTGTGCTGGCTTGGCTTGGGCCTTGACCGCCCCGGCTCAGGAGCATGGTCATTGGAGAGAGCCAGGGGTGCGGAGGGGGTGACCCTGTGGTGACCTTGTGGGTCTGTCTGTCTGTCTCTTGGGGTTGGAAGTTGTTGGTACTTTAGAACCCTTTTCACACTATTGTGCCAACCATACCAGACTCTGCTGGCTCAGGTATTTTCTCCACACATTGTGCTTTCTAGCACAATTCTAGCATCTTTGGCGAATGGATGAATACGTTACCAGGCCAGCCAAATACAGCTTGGCTCGGCTTTGCTTGGCTCAGCAGTGTGAAAACGGTACATTATAGGAGGCTGAGGCCTGGTGTGGTTGTAACCCATTGTGATGGGCTCTGTGTGGGGTTCAACAGGAGGGCGAGACCCTGGAGTCAGAGACAAAACAGTTTGAGGACCTGGAGTTCCAGCAGCTGGAGAGAGAAAGCAGCCTGGAGGAGGAGAGGGAAACCATCAGCCAGCAGCTGCTGCAGGAGAGGGCCGAGTACCACACCAGCGTGGCGAAGAGGAAGGTAATGGACTGGACCACAATGGCTGCTCCTATCTATTCTGGCAACCCTTCATCATATCTGGAGCTGTGAATATGAATGTCTGTCAGAGAAACTTCCTCATTTCTGATGATGGCCAAATACCTTTCCAGGTTGAGTGTAAATAGTATGATTATTCACGTCAAGAATGGTGTTGGTGGGGATACCTGACAAAGACATGATAGGCGATTACTGCTTTGTTTTTGGTGTAGTGTATATTTGTCATCTTGTTGAGTACCCCTTTAATTCCGCAATAACGCTCTAAACATGTCTTCCAGGACAAGGTGGCAGCTCTGGAAGGCCAGGCCAGTCAGCTGGGACAGCAGGCGTCTCAGGAGTGTGACAGGCTGGCTAAGGACAGGAACCTTACCCTGCAGATTCTCCATAAGGTAACATTACAATACAGTTCATATCTGTCCCAGCAGCTACTCTACAATCTACACATATACAGAAATGACATTGTTGGTTATTACTGCATTTTTTGTCATTGGACTGGTGATTCCCATGAAACCACTTTTGAAAATAACTAATTTGAATCATTATCGCTCTCTGGTCTTGTTTGACAATGTGAGAATCACACACAAAGGCATTACCACATGCAGGGCATTACCACATGCAGGGCATTACCACATGCAGGGCAATGTGCCATGCCAGCCACCTCATATTAAGTCAATTAATTAAGAGCTTGTTGGCGGATTTCCCATTTGTTGACATTTCACTTCATTACTCGGCACATGTGCTGCCTTGTCCCCGGCTTGTCCTCTGCAGTGGCACATTTTCTAATTTGGTAAAGAAACTATGGCAATCCATAATCAGGACAGAGTCAGATACTTACATACTTTCAGTAATGTAAGGTACAAGAAGCTATGTCTTAATACGAGCATACTGTAACCAGGGCATAGTGATGGGTGAGGTAAGCTGTCCTTTGGTCTTGTCACAGTCTCATGTGTTTCTGGTGTCTCTGTGTTCCAGGAGAAAGAGAGGCTATCGGCCTTAGAGAAGAGGTACCTCAGCCTTACCGGAGGAAGATCTTTTCCTAAGTGTTCCAGCACCATGAAAGAGGTGAGGGGTGTTTATCTTACCGTCTAAGAGGTCACTTCTACATATATCAGTTATCTATCATGACCCAGACGGATGAACGGACCTCCACTCTGATCACTTGTCTAAAAGCCACACTCCTTAATTTGTGAAAGACCAACAAAGACTACCAACAAAAATGAACAATGGAGAAAATGCACTTCTTGATATTTTAATTAGCAAATAGTAGGCTACTAGATTTCTATGATGCATCTATTGTCCTCCATGATTTATTTCCCATGAATGCAACATTACTTCAAGTACAAAATGACAGACTGTGGCTTTAAGAGAAATGTTATGGTTTTCATAGTTGAGGTTGTTTAACTGGTCAATGGGACTTTTTTTTTACCTCAGGTGTTGGTCTGGTGTGTGCCAGAGTAACCGTTTATTTACTGTGTTCAACACGATGTGGTGTCGGCTTGTGAAGTATGACCTTGTTTTACATTGTGGTCGGATACAGTTGATAACATCAGTCAAACTGGTTTGATCGGATAATTCAGATCCGACTGATGTATTTTTGGGGGATTGGAAACATCTGCAATTTGATGGTGGATTGCACATAATATCTCAACTCAGGCCAGCGAGATACGAATCTGGCCTGAATCCCTGGGCTGCGTTGTTTATTCTGAAAACATGAACCAATTAGTCTCGTGCTAAACTCCCATTCGGACATAACCTATCAACCTGCGTTCTCATGCATTTAGAGCAAGTTCATTACATGAGATGCCCATCAGTTTCTTTGTTGAATTGGATATAATGGGCTCTTTTAGACCACTGTAAACTAGCCCTATTAAACTGAGTATAACCCTTACAGGGGCACTCATTGTACATAACACCTATGTTTTTGTGATTGACACTTATTATCCCAGTACTGTATTGACACCAAGTGTAAGTTAGAGGGGGACACACCGTAACTGTACACTACAGCAACAGGAGATGAAACCAGTGTCCCTGACTTCCTATTGAAACAGGAATTGCTCCATATCAGCCAGACTGACCTGTTAGAGGACTCCCACTCCCAGCATCCTCTCTGCCGTCCCACTGCTTCCTATTTAAGCGCCGCCTCTCAGTTATACCCAGGGGGCAGCCCGGCAGAGGTAACCAGACTGTCAGTGTAACTGTTCCTGCACGACACCTGAGCTCACTCACTGTAACCCCCCTATTCACAGTCTGTTCGTCTAAAACTTAAAGGCCCACTCTGTGATATTTACAGCTTTATAGGAAACCAAGTTCCGACGCTGGTGTTTTTAATGTCATTAAGGAGTGGGTCTTTCAGAAGTCTGTGAGTTATGTCTTGTTACACCCAATCACTCCCAGCAAATTGCACCCCACCCCCCATATGTAAAAACACATTCGGTCACCCTGTGAGACCCTGGAAGTACAATACTGATTTGAATGCCGTCATTGTTTGTCTTTATGAAATACTTGGTCTGTTGGATGAACTATGGACATTTTAATTGATGTTCTCTTCAACTTTTAGAATGGGGGAAAAAACATAAACAACTCTTGCTACAACTGGGATGTTAAGATGCTGTGTTTGTGTGAAGGTTTAGCCAGAGGCCCACATGCACAGTGCTTTCTCTCATTGAAGTGTACTACTCTGTTTGGTTTGTGGAGTGCACTTCTCTCTATTAGCATTTTGCTATCCTTTGAAGATGGGTAGAGCTTGTTGACATCTCTGTTATTGTATTCTTTCACCACGTGTTTTCACCTCTCCAGCTCGATGTGAGCCTTGGGAAATTATAGGGTAGAGAAATGCTGTGTTCTTTGTTTTTTTCCGTTCATATAGTTGTTCGTGCTTTTCACACAGGCTTATGTGTTTGTTTTAAAAACACGATAAAACAGCAGCTTGTCCCGGAAGGTTGTAAAGTGTGTATCTGCACGAGTACGTTTTTTGATATGGGTGCGCATCCGTGTGTGTATGAGTATGCATATTATGAAAAGGACGTGTCATGGAGTGAGCTCATGGCCTCTTGTCCTGTTTGGTCTGCGTTGCTTTGCGTTGGCTCTCAGGAGTACATGAAGCTCTCTGATGTCTATGAGATGTTTGGGAGTGATTGCCATGACACCCAACTCACCACCTCTGCTCAGCGCGGCCTCTCGCTCACCCTAGATGCAGCTGTACCCTGCGAGGTACCATTGCCCTCTCTCTCTCTCACTATGCCTCTCTCTTTCTCTCCTTATCACTTGCCCTCGGTTTCTGTTTCTCTCTTTCTCTCACTCCATGTTTTCATTCTTTCACCTCTTGCTCCTCTCTCTAGCTGTCCGCTTCTAGGTAGCTTACTGTAGTGTATTGGCTTTCTGCTAAATGGCCCTGTCCTTGATATAATCAGCTCTTCTGCATTACTGAATGAGGATAATGTTACCAGACCTGGATCAACTACATACATTGCATTCGGAAATTATTCAGACTCCTTGACTTTTTCCACATTTTGTTACGTTACAACCTTATTCTAAAATGGATGAAATAGTTGTTTTCCTTTGTCAATACCCCATAATGACATAGCAAAAACAGGTTTTTAGAATTAAAATTTAAAAAATGTATTAAAAATAAAAAATAACATTTACATAAGTATTCAGACCCATTACTCAGTACTTTGTTGAAGTACATTTGGCAGCGAGTACAGCCTTGAGTCTTCTTGGGTGTGACTCTACAAGCTTGGCACACCTGTATTTGGGGAGTTTCTCCCATTCTTCTCTGAAGATCCTCTCAAGCTCTGTCAGGTTGGATGGGGAGCATCGCTGCACAGCTTTTTGATGTTAGATCGGGTTCGTCCGGGCTCTGGCTGGGCCACTCAAGGATATTTAGAGACTTGTCCCGAAGCCAGTCCTGCGTCTTCTTGGCTGTGTGCTTAGGGTTGTTGTCCTGTTGGAAGATGAACCTTTGCCCCAGTCTGAGGTCCTGAGAGCTCTGGAGCAGGTTTTCATCAAGGATCTCTCTCTACTTTGATCTGTTCATATTTCCCTCGATCCTGACTCATCTCCCAAAAATTTCAAAAAACCTGTTTTCGCTTTGTCATCAATTTTAGAATAAGGCTGTAACGTAATAAAATGTGGAAAAAGTGAAGTGGTCTGAACACTTTCCAAATGCACTGGATGTCATATGCATTCAAGTACTTGCCAGTATTTTAGGTGAGCTTGATTTAGCTTGGGGCTTGCGCTTTTGGAGCTTTTTCATTGATTCCATTGTACCAGGCAAACTGAATCAAGCACAGCTCAAGTATTTGACATATGTATTTGAGCCAGGTCTGGATGGTACGATGGGTTGATATTATAGAAAGACTATCCATGTGTGAGTCATGTTTACTGCCATCTATTTCACATGCTGTCCTTGTTGCTGCTGTTTTTTTCCCTGTTGACGTGTCCTCTGCCGTTGTTTCCCTCTTTCCTTCTTTGCCCTTTGACCTCCTGTCTGCCTTACTATCTGTGGCTCCCTGAATGAAAGGAGTACGTGACTGTGGGCCAGTTAACTCAGTTCTTTGGGATGCCGAAGGTCGAGTCCTCCCCTACCTCTCCTCTCCGGCCCCTCCAGTCAGGAGCTGGAGACCCCGCCTTCTCCTGCCTCTCCTTTCGTCACGGCTCCTCCCCCTCTCTCTCTGTTGAGGTGTGTCTGGTCTCTCGCTCTGTTTCTTCTCACCCACCTCTCCTGCACCTTTTGTTTGAAGATGCCCTGAATGCCCCCTCTACCCCAGTGGCCAAAGCTGGTTGGAATAACGTCATTACAACCAGTTTTCAATCATGTTTGTAATTGGTTGTAAACTGGTTCTATTGACGTCATTTCAACCAGTGTTTCCCCATTGAGGCACTTTTATGTTAGCATTTGCTGATATTTCAAGAAGATGAACATTGACACACACAAAAAACATAACATTTAGAAAAATATGTATATTTCTATCACTTTAACAGATCCTCTTATTTGCTCATTAATGCTTTATTTTCTTAATTCTCTTCCTCCTCCACCCCTTGCTCTGTCCACTCTGTGTTTTGCCTCTCTGCTGCCTCTTACTGTGGACTCTTAACTGCGGCCCTCCAGTATCAGCCTGAGTGCAGTAGGCCTCAAATCCCCACTCTCGATTTAGAGCAGTGGTACCAGGAGGTGATGGCTGCTGTGGAGAGCAGCCAGCTCTGCCCCCCTCCCCCTCTCCCAGCTAAACCTCTCTCCACTCGCAGGCCTATGCAGGTAATTCTCAGAGGCGCTGCCTTCTCCTCCTTTCTCTTCCTCCCCTCTTCCATTGTTTCTGTTCTGTCTTCCCATGAATATGGCTTTTCCAAGTGCATTGTGCTTTGTTGATTGATTTAATATATCAATGATGGTCTGTCTGGTCTTGCATGTCACTCATGCGTTGTGAATTCTTTGAGCACCTTCCACATGCTTTACGGTAATCTGTTAGTATGTTTTGTCAGTATTCAATCAAGCAGTAGTACCACTCATGGATGTCATTACATTGCACTGGAATATAAAATGTTCAACCTGGTTGAATCTTCAAAAATGATTCTGTATTATGTGCATTGTATTCAATTTACTACCAGGTTATACTACAGTACACACAAGCACAGCCAAAGGGTTGAGGTCAATTCCAAGTACCAAATTGACCCTAACCTGGGTATAGCCTAGACTGCAATCAATCTCTGATGATTTACTGGCACAATGAAAAGCCATAAGACCTCATACTGTATGGCCAACTGAGGTTGTGGGACAAACCACCTGCAGGTTGTGGTTACACATCGACATCTGCCAGTAAAGCACTTTGACACTGACTCTGTCATTACACCCGTGGGAGGAATCAGAGCACCAATAAAAGGGATGCTGCTGGTGCTGACGTAATAATCACTGTCTCTGGCTGTGTCTGATGACAGTAGTAGTAGTAGTAGTAGTAGTAGTAGTAGTAGTAGTAGTAGTAGTGTAGCAATTAATGTTCACTCACCAAAAGTAGGTTGCTTTAGCATTTCAAAGATGTCAATCAATATGTTGGTTGAATTGAAATGTCAATAAATGTGCCTTTTTTTGAAACGCTAAAGAAACCTATTGTTTTGTATTTGTACTCTACTCTCTACTTCTCACAGCATCTCCCACCAGACAAGTTTGGAATAAGGCATGCTTTACTATGTGCGTGGTAACCGCAAAAAATGAGTCGACGGCGTTTTGATAGCTGATCCTGGTCCTTCTTCACTCCTCCTCCCAGGTGTTCCGTTCCAAGCTGGACAGTGATGCTGGACAGACGGTACATCAACCCAAAGCAGGCTCCGGATCCCATCTGCAGTACGTAGCCACTACACTGGGACGCAACACGACCTCCAAGGTAAACCTCATCACCTCCGCTCCATCACTACTGGTTCGCTAGTAGGGTCTTCAGTGATTATGTAGTAATCAACTATTATTATTTAAGGTTCATTTGAATAGTACACATTTGCTGCTAAATCTGAATTGCAGCCTACTCAGGCCTAAAATGCTTACAACCAAATGAAAATAGAAGGTACTGGTGTTGGAGGGTGGTCAAGTTCGTGGCTGGATTGTGTAGTACTCTTCTGAGGCAGCCATTTGCTGTAATCTTGTGATTTAGCAAGCTTCATCATAATAGTTCAGTTTCCATAAGAAAGGCCACAAGCACATAGGGCCCTTGTACACAATCAATTTGAAGGTACACTACATGTGGACACCTGCCAGTTGAACATCTCATTCCAAAATCATGGCCATTAATATGGAGTTGGTCCCCCCTTTGCTGCTATAACAGCCTCCATTCTTCTGGGAAGGCTTTTCACTAGATGTTGGAACTTTGCTGCGGGGACTATCTGCCAATCATCCACAAAAGCATTAGTGCGGTCGGGCACTGATGTTGGGCGGTTAGGCCTGGCTTGCATTCAGAGTTCCAATTAATCCCAAAGGTGTTCGATGGGGTTGAGGTCAGGATTCTGTGCATGCCAGTCAAGTTCTTCCACACCGATCTTGACAAACCATTTATTTTTTTCCTTTTTGTGAATTTTACCCCTTTTTCTCCCCAATTTAGTGGTATCCAATTGTTTAGTAGCTACTATCTTGTCTCATCGCTACAACTCCCGTACGGGCTCGGGAGAGACGAAGGTTGAAAGTCATGCGTCCTCTTCCGATACACAACCCAACCAAGCCGCACTGCGTCTTAACACAGCGCGCATCCAACTCGGAAACCAGCCGCACCAATGTGTCGGAGGAAACAGTGTGCACCTGGCAACCTTGGTTAGCGCGCACTGCGCACGGCCCGCAACAGGAGTCGCTGGTGCGCGATGAGTCAAGGATATCCCTACCGGCCAAGCCCTCCCTAACCCGGACGACTCTGGGCCAATTGTGCGTCGCCCCACAGACGTCGCGGCCGGTTGCGTCAGAGCCTGGGCGCGAACCCAGAGTCTCTGGTGGCACAGCTGGTGCTGCAGTACAGCGCCCTTAACTACTGCAACCCGGGAGGCCCGACAAACCATTTCTGTATGGACCTCGCTTTGTGCATGGGGGCATTATCATGCTGAAACAGGAAAGGGTCTTCCCCAACAAAGTTGGAAGCGCAGAATCGTCTAGAATGTCATTGTATGCTGTAGCGCTATGCCTTTTTTTTAAAGGGGTATAGCCCGAACCATGAAAACAGCCCCAGACCATTATTCCTCCTCCACCAAACTTTACAGTTGACACTATGCATTCAGGCAGGTAGCATTCTTCTGGCATCCACCCATATTTTGTCTGTCGGACTGCCAGATGCTGTAGCGTGATTCATCACTCCAGAGAATGCGTTTCCACTGCTGCAGAGTCCAATGGCGGTACACATTACACCACTCCAGCCGGCGCTTGGCATTGCACATGGTAATGTTAGGCTTGTGTGTGGCTACGCTCGGCCATGGAAACCCATTTCATGAAGCTCCCGACGAACAGTTCTTGTGCTGACGTTGCTTCCAGAGGCAATTTGGAACTCAGTAGTGAGTGTTGCAACCGAGGACAGATGATTTGTACGCGCTTCAGCACTCGGCGGTTCCGTTCTGTGAGCTTGTGTGTCCAACCACTTCGCGGCTGAACCGTTGTTGCCCCAAGAAGTTTCCTCTTCACAATAATTGCTCTTACAGTTGACCGGGGCTCCTCTAGCAGGTCAGAAATTTAACAAACTGACTTGTTGGAAAGATGGCATCTTATGACGGTGCCACGTTGAAAGTCACTGGCCAATCTACTGCCAATGTTTGTCTATGGAGATTGCATGGCTGTGTGCTCGAAATAGCCGAATCCACTAATTTGAAGGGGTGTCCAGATACATTTGTGTATATCGTGTATGTATCCTGCTCCGGTCACCTGGTGATTGATTAGACCTAGCATAGTGTTTACATACTGGTAAACAACGGTAGTCATGTGTTACATGATAGTATCAGATTACATTTGATAGTATTAGATTATATTGCTCACAAGAACGAGAGCTTGATGTTTATCTGTAGCTGTTGTCATGCGTCAAAGGTGAATGCATAGCATATTCCATGTGCAACTCTGTGTTGTTGTTTGTGTCTCACTGCTTTGCTTTATCTTGGCCAGGTCGCAGTTGTAAATGAGAACATGTTCTCAACTAGCCTACCTGGGTAAATACAGGTGAAATAATAACATTTAAACAATGTTTTATGTAAGTCCCATTCACTGAATGTCTTCTTGGCCAGTCAGTGACGACCACGTTGGAAGTAAGTATTGTTGTGTAAACCTTGATGGTTTTTAATGTGTGTACTTCCATTGCATTGATATGTTGTTGTATGTGTTTTTAATTGTTGTTTTTTCATTTACCTTTATTTAACTAGGCAAGTCAGTTAAGAACAAATACTTATTTTCAATGACTGCCTGGGAACAGTGGGTTAACTGCCTGTTCAGGGGCAGAATGACAGATTTGTCAGCTCGGGGATATGAACTTGTAACCTTTTCGGTTACTAGTCCAACGCTCTAACCACTAGGCTACCCTGCCGCCCCAATTTTGAATTTAATCAATCACTCTCCTTCTTTTGTGTCCTTCCAGAGCCCACTGATGGTTCCCAACAGTACAGGCAGTTTGCCACGGAACTTGGCTGCCACCATGCAGGACATAGAGACCAAGAGAGCGCTAGCCTTACAGCAGAAAGGTAACCGCATTTTGGGAGGTTTACACCAGGCTACTCTGTCCCATGTTCTGGTCTGAGGCAAGAGTTTCCTTCTAGGGTTCCAGCAGTAAACATCAACATGGAACTAGTATAGTTATATTGTGTTTAAGATGGTCCTCTCCAGGTTTCTGTTAACCACATTTGTTGTTTGTTATTTCAAGATTTCCTGTCATGCTTCAGAGAAACCACACCCTGTCCCTGTCTCCATCACCCCACTTCCCCCTCACCCAGTCTCATCCTCCATGGTTGCGACCCCTCCCTCGCTTGCCTCCTCCAGCTCCTATTTAACCACCATGTTGTCCTGTTTGTCTCTCTGTCACCCTGTCCATCCGTTCCTCCATTACTGTCCTCCACTCTCTGTCACAGAGTCCTCCTTGCCTTCCACGTCTGAGTCTCCCTGCTCCACCATGGACACTCCCACAGACAGACAGATAGACAGACAGACCACTCAACCTGGGAGTGGGTTTGGTCTTGTGTTCAACTCATATAAACTCTCCCTTCTTCTCTATGTTCTTGTCGGTCTCCATCCTCCTGCTGAGAATCAACAATGCATGCGTTTGGTGGAAGCAGTGCTTTTCATCTGTCGGGGCCACCTTTTGTTCCCCTTTGAACTTTTCAGATGTTTTTAGATGTCTGTCAGTTATATCATGGATAGCGAGCATGGGTTTGAATTGAAGATGACTTGATCATGTAGTATTTGTATTTTTGCTGCTACTGTACATACGGAAGCTTTGGTGATGAGGAAACATGTTGCTGGCTGAATTGAGCTTGGGCTTTTGATAATGCCAAGTACATATATGTTGTATGTTTGATGTATGTGTGGGGCCTGGTTTCGTCTGTCGCTGACCTGTGGTATCCTACTTTGCCTGTGAGTCCATGTAATCTTTAGGTTTACTGCCCCTTCATAGCTGGGTGATGCTGATGATCATGACTTTTTGCTTGGCAAGTGGATATGAATCGTGTGTGTGAGAGAGTTGGTTAGGGGGTGAGTGTGTGTCTGCATGCTGAGAGCGTTGCCATATATCCTAGAACTGACATGATAGGGTATCGCTGGATGTGATCAAGCAACCCACAGATCAGCTCTCTCCCTCCACCCTCAGGCCAACAGGTGATCGAGGAGCAGCGGCGTCGATTGGCTGAGCTGAAGCAGCGGGCTGCAGTGGAGGCCCAGTGCCAGTGGGATGCGCTCCACGGCTCTCAGACCCACCTCTACGCCCCCTCACACGCCCACGGCCCTCCCATGGTGCACCACTCCATCCTGCACCACCAGCCGCCATCGGCGGGCGAGCAGCCGTACGACACACTGAGCCTGGAGAGCTCTGACAGCATGGACACCAGCGTCTCCACAGGCAACAACTCGGCCTGCTCCCCCGACAACATGTCCAGGTCAGAGAAACACACACATGCATATCCTGGAACACACTCACACTGGCTAATTTCTGCCAAGGGATCTCCGACAAGTAACCACATGGGTCAAATGACTCCTCCCCACGTCCTGTCTGACTGTGAATTGTGCACCATCTGTTAAGCTGTGTCGCGTATCATTAGTCTGTCTAATAGTGACAAAAGAAGCCTGTGTGTCTGCTCAGCTGTTGTCCATCCACTGTTATCACTATTCTAGTGGATATTTAACGTACAATAGAGGGCTTTTTACACTACTGAGCAGAACTAACCCAGGTTGTCTGTCCTGAGCTGGCGTGCTGGAACCATGCGGAAAAGGTCGATGTGTAAAGTATCCGAGGCAGCACAGTTTGGTTTCAGTCGACACGATAGTGTGAAAAATTTAAAATATTTTTCTAAATCTAGTTCAAACATGCCGTCTTTATCACAGTCAAAAGGTATTCCTAGTTCATACAGAACTCGTCAAGTTTTTTTGTCGTGCATGAATTATCGCCGACCATAATGAACAGCGAAACGCTCTTCCGTAAACACATGCCAGAGACTGTTTGCTGAACACTGCCTTCCTCCCAAATAATTTATTCACCATATTTTATGATCTTGGCCTGGGTGAACACACTGCGTTGTGCCCAAATGGCTCCCTATTCCTTATATAGTGCACTACTAATGACAAGAGCCTATGAGCTTTGGTCAAAAGTAGTGCACTATATAGGGAATAGGGTGATATTTGGGATGCAGGACTGGATACATGTGTAGGCTACAGCAGATGGGATGTTCCCTTTACTGTCTGTGATTGGTCAACATTTGTATTTTGGCCAGATAAACACCTGGGTGGGTGACTGCTGAAATATAGTCAAATGACTAGTTAAAGACACTGCACAGATAGTGGTTGCTCTGAGCCAGTTGATATGAAAGGTAGGGTGTGTGTGGTTGCACATAGACAAGACAGATGTGTCCATTCCCTTTGCACCTGGTGAAAGCACAGCTGTTTCTCCACTAAAACAGGACATCAAAGATTGCTTGTAATCATCAGGCCTAAGCACTCATTAGGGTTGTGTTCAGTAGGCAGGAAATGGAAAATAAACTGTCCAAAGCGGAGTGAAGAGGGGAGGTTACTATCTGGGCATGTCCAATGAGAAACAGTCATTTGTCTTCTGTTGCAAAACGTTTTAGAATGTTGACCTTAATGAACACAACCTTGCACCACCTGGCCAAGACGGGACATTTCCAGTGTATACAGCATTGAATCTCTAAACAGTTACACATTTCATGACCCATTTTATAACACTCGTGATAGTTAATAACCGTTTGCGGTAGTTGACACTAACATAGTAAGTTACTGTTTTTATGACCAGTGATGAACAGCTTTTTAGGACTTACTTAATCCTCTTTGTTCCTATGTAAGAAGCTTGATGATCTTTAGCCATTTTGGTGGTGGTTTTTCAGAACGGGACACAGTTTTAATACACTGTAACCCATAAATATATTGAATGATGGATGTCATTGCTATTTGAGATGTATTTCTGTGTCTGGTTTGCAGTGCCAGTGGGATGGATGCGCTGAAGATCGAGGAGATGGAGAAGATGCTGAAGGAAGCCCACCTAGAGAAGGCCAGGCTCATAGAATCCAGAGTAAGACACTACCTCACATGCCATGGCTAGCTTCCTATCAGATCCCATACTGATGTCTTACTTCAGTGTTACAGCCAGATTAGGACTGGCCACCCCTCGGAGCCTGATTCCTCTGTTTCTTCCCAGTTTCCTGCATTCTTTCCTGTGCCTCTGCATTGCCTGGTCTTTGAGGTTTTAGGCTGGGTATCTGTAAAGTACTTTGTGACATCTGCTGATGTAAAAAGGGCCTATGTTCATGATCTTTTTCCACCTTCTCTCCAGGAGCGAGAGAGCCATGCCCGTAGGCAGATGCTGGAGGAGGAGAGGAGGCGGCGCGAGGAGGCTGAGAAGAGGCTGCAGGACGAGACGGTGCACAGGCAGCAGCTGGTGGACAAGGAGGTGAAAATGAGGAGCAAGAACTTCTCCCAGGTGAGCCTGAGGCCCAATAACACAAATCCAAACAAAAAGAATATACAGTTTGACATCTCTCTCTCATCCTGTTAGTCGTACAGGCTTTTGAAACACTCGTTACAAGTTTGTTTCCTCCTTTCCTCAGGCCCGTCCTATGACTCGTTACCTGCCCATCCGCAAGGAGGAGTTTGACCTGCGCTCCCACA
Organism: Oncorhynchus keta; assembly: GCF_023373465.1. Lineage (NCBI taxonomy): Eukaryota > Metazoa > Chordata > Actinopteri > Salmoniformes > Salmonidae > Oncorhynchus > Oncorhynchus keta. The sequence continues at coordinate 34,796,856 of NC_068421.1, forward strand.
TCGAGTCATCCGGCCACAACGTGGAGACCTCTCACCACGTGATCCTCACAGACAAGATGTGTAAGGGTTACCTGGTCAAGATGGGTGGCAAGATCAAGTCGTGGAAGAAACGCTGGTTTGTCTTCGACCGCCTCAAAAGGACCTTCTCCTATTACGTTGGTAAGGAAAATGCTGCCATTTATATACAAACACATTAGTGCGCTATTAGTAGCTACTAATATGCAAATTATAAAATAATTATTCAATTTAAAATTGCAACTACTTTTCCTAGAAAGTTAGTTTTATTATTTTTCTGTAGCAAGGATCTAGTGCAGTTTATGCCTGAAGGTAAAGGGGGCATAAAGTTACCCCTGGTTGTGTTTTTGTAGTGGTTGGTGAAATGAGCTGCTATATTTTACCATAAGGGTAGAATTTCGAAATCAGGGGCTCTATTCAATCTGCAACGCTGAAGCGTTACAAAGTCTGCGATTTATGAATTGAAGGTCATTTCTGATTTAAGCAGACATTCCGTGTTTACTCTGAATGCAGTCTCCACTAAAGGGGGAACATTGCCCTTTTACACTATATTCCATGACTCTCTCTATCATCAAAGAAACTACTCTAGGAATCGCAAATGTGATATTTTTACCCAAGCATTTTGTCATGTTAATTTACTCAACAGACAAGCACGAGACCAAACTGAAAGGAGTCATTTATTTCCAGGCCATTGAAGAGGTCTATTACGATCACCTGCGTAGCGCCACGAAGGTACTTTCTACCCAACTCTGAGAACAATCTTTATACGGAACCAAATTAAATCTTCTATAATCACCTTTTTTATACTTTCACTGTACTGATGCAATATTTCTCTGATGTTTAGTTTTACACACATTCTGCTTCTTCCACGCTTTCATTTTTCTTCACTCTTTTACTGACTGGTTTCACAGAAAAGATTTTTCAACCTCAATTTGACCAATGTACGTACCACTTTTGTCTCAGTGAACTCACCCATTGCTTGTTCTCTGCCCTCTTTACCCAAGTGCGTGTTTGGTTGTTTACACAGATGTGTATCATGTGGAATAAGGATTTGTCAGCTCTACATATTCCATTGAATACCCACCAGGGGTGTGATCATACATGTTTAATACAAGAGAATGAAAACCCACAGCCATTACAGAACAGTGCACCTCTGGATCCTCACATTCGTCTTTAGTTCCTGCATTGGAGTTGTTTGCCAAAGCAAGCCTTAGTGATAATTCCCTTCCTCTGTGGAATTGGTTGTTTGAATCTGTCCCTTCAATTAAAACAGACCAAATATGGGTGGATTATCCAGGTGTGTGTGTATAGGTTATGAACTAAGTGCATGTGTGCAACTGTGCATTGGGTGTCTTATGATATGTGGACTGTCCTGCATCCTGTTTTGACTGTCTCCAGCACTTTTCTGAGCTCCTGCCTTAGTTTCAAAGAGGCGTGTGTGTGGTGGAGCAGCATAAGGCTGAATTCTTATTAACAGGTTCAGTAGTGTGACTGTCGGCATAGTTGCCCCATTGTCCAGCGAGACAATCAGTTTTTGAAAAAAGATATGGGCAAATGTAATACAGGTTTTGGGGTTGTAGTGCACCCATTGTACTTTCATTTATTTGTAACCAAGCTTTAGTACTGTGGTTGAATCGGAGACAATGTAACCTTTAACCTACTGTTCTTAACTGACTTGCCAAGGTAACTAACTGCCTGTTCAGGGGCAGAACAGATTTGTACCTGCAACCTTTCAGTTACTAGTCCAACGCTCTTAACAGAGTCATTAAATGACCAAGTCATTTCCACATTACTGACCTTTTGACCTCTCTCTCCCCTGCAATCCCAGAGCCCCAATCCCTCGTTGACCTTCTGTGTGAAGACTCACGACAGACTCTACTACATGGTGGCCTCTGCCCCGGAGGCCATGAGGATATGGATGGATGTTATAGTAACTGGAGCAGAGGGCTACACGCAGTTCATGAACTAAGGAGACTTGTGTACGGTGGCCTAGCAGTGAAACGATCATAAGGAGACGGCTGGGACACACTTCAATAGACTCAGGCCTTATCCTCTCCCAGTATTGGGAAATTGCCTTTTGTATCTATTTTTAAATCACTTTACAATAGACGTTTTTCTACTTGCTTCTGCCCGCAGATTGAAAAAGACACTGTATATAACCAATGTCAGACTTTCCGCTCAAAAGCCTTGTCTAATAGTGGAGAATAAACCTAATTGAAACCAGTGAGGAAGACGAACTGTTGAGCCATCGGCTTACTGCTGAACTAGATTCCACTAATGTTGCCAAGTCCTGATGACAGCCATTCCACTGAGACCAAACAGTACAATAATGCTAATCATTCTGTGCCTTGAAGTCATAATCTTAGCCGGTTATTGTCACTGAACAGTAAGTTCCAGCCCCCCCTGTAGATCTGATTGGATAGGTGGTAATGTCATGATCTGGTTGCTTGGCGTTTTAAAGCGCCATGATTCTGAAGGACGTTTTAAAGGATTCTGAATGTGTTTAGGTTTATAGTACCTCAAGCAGGTTAACCATGTCACTCAAGTGTGAGAAAAGACCTTGATATATTTTCCCCACACCGTAATGGGTATAACCAAATGTTCAGTGTTAGAAAAAGGTTTACTGTAAAATGTCACTCATTCAACCAGTATTGTACAAAAATACATTTCAAAAGAAGTCTAATGCCCAAAGACACTGTAGAACATAGCTCCCATCTGACACCATATGTTGACTGTACACTTTCATGTATGGATTCTCAATTCAGACCTATTAAACCAGACTCTGTAACATTTGTTTTGAATCCATAGCATGGTTTTATTAATATTTCAATTTGCAGTAGAAACACTACAATCACTTTAGCAGGATTACAACAGAAGTAGAGGTAAAATCTTAAGGCCCAGCTATTCAATTGTGTTCACTTAATGTTAAACAGATTACAAGTTGGTCAATGTGTAACCAGGAACTGTAAGCACCAAATAGGAAAGCAATTGGCTGAGCCCAGGTCCAGTCAGCTTGATCGGCTGTCTGTCACACTTCATTGATGATCACCTGTGAAAATTACAATCAATAGAATATTCCCTGCTTTGCCTAGGATTTTACTCCCTATAAAAAAGCTTAACTGACAAATTTAGATACTTTAATTTCACAAACTAAAATTTGTCATATTAGAAATGTAGTTTTATGTACCTACTCTGCACACGGGGAGCTGTATTCACTCACAGCTTCATCACCTGAGAACAGAAAAGAGGAACGCAGAGGTCAGTTCCTTTATAATGATAATTAATTCCCACTGCAGGGGTGAACAAATGGGCCCATACTGGTGATGTTTCCTTTCAATGAACCGGAGTTATGTACGTAACATTGACACGCATTTCAGAGAATGGGGTGGTTTGGAAACTGGTATTCCATTAGACAATAAATAAAAAGCGTCCCTTTGTTTATCAAAGATTAGTAAGAGTTAATACTTTCCTATGCTTCTGGAATGGTCGTTAATACACTAACAGCTTACAGACAGCGTGAATGCGCCGGAGGCATGCAGATGTGGCCAAGGCAATAAATTGCAATGTCCGTACTGTGAGACGCCTAAAACAGGACGGACAGCTGATCATCCCCGTAGTGGCAGACCACGTGTAACACCTGCACAGGATCGGTATGGCAACAACTGCCCAACGCACAATCCCTCCATCAGTGCTCAGACTGTCCGCAATAGGCTGGACTAAAGTCTTGTAGGCCTGTTTTTAAGGCAGGTCGTCAGACATCACCGGCAACAACGTCGCCTATGTGCGCAATGCATCGCTGGACCAGCCAGGACAAGCAAAAAGTGCTCTTCACTGACGAGTAGAGGTTCTGTCTCACCAGGGGTGATGGTCAGATTCGCGTTTATCGTCGAAAGAAGGAGCGTTACGCAGAGACCTGTACTCTTGCGCAGGATCGAGTCAGCGGGTCCGTCGTGTTCTGGGGCGCAGCATCGTCGGACATGCCTGCAATGACAAGCTCTCTCAACGCTGTGCGTTACAGGGAAGACATCCTCCCTCGTGGTACCCTTCCTGCAGGCTCATCTTAGCATGACAATATCACCAGCCATACTGCTCGTTCTGTGCGTGTCATGCCTTGGCCAGTAAAGAGCCCGGATCTCAATCCTATTGAGCACGTCTGGGACCTGTTGGATCGGAGGGCGAGGGCCATTCCCACCAGAAGTGTCCAGGAACTTGCAGGTGCCTTGGTGGAGTAACATGTCTTAGTTGTTTAAATATTTGTATGAACATGTTAAGTTTACTGAAAACAAATGCAGTTGACAGTGAGGACATTTTTTTTGCTGATTTTATATTACATCACAGTGCATTTCTAGTAAAAGCTAACAAGTTGACACTTATGGTCTAATCCAAGGGGTAAATGAGGGCCTCATCTGCTGGATTTAGTTTCTCTCTCTCAATTAAGTCGTAGACAACCAGGTGAGGAGAGTTCCTTACTAATTTCATCCCCCTCCTCTCCCCTGGAACTATTCCCCAGGTCCTTGCTGCAAATGAGAATGTGTTCAGTCAACTTACCTGGTAAAATAACAAATAGGTCTCCTTAATGCAAACATTTACATGGGCGGAGCAAGAACTCCCACTCGGCCCTCTGGAATGAGTTTGACAAAGTCTAATATCTAGTTGAGTGTTAATCTTTTTCCATTTGAGAAAGAGTATCAGTTTATGATAACCCTTGGGGAGCACAATGTTTTCTGCGAATGACATCACTTAAGGTTGCAGAATTACAGGAAACTTAAATACCCTGGTATTCCATAAATCCTGATTGGAGGATAATGATATCCTGCTTATTCTCCCTTTTCTGTGAATCCTCCAGTCGGGATTTTGGGAAAACCACGTCATTTATTTAAAGTTCTTGGCAACCCTACACATTTCACTGTGTTAAATGGAATTCTTACTTGTCTGGTAGTAGTCATACACTTTCACCACTGCTGGTTTCAGATTCCTCACAGGCACATCCTCCTCTATGGCCAGGCTGTACGTCTTCGTTTCCTTCTGCTTGAGCTGGAAGAAAAGGAATAATACATTTGACATTGCAGTTCAATGTTATAGATTCACAGAGTGTTACTGTGTAAAACCTCCACTACAGTCTTTGAGGTTACTGTTCAAGTTAAATCCAGTGTGTAGATGCAAATGAGACCACATCCAACTTGGTTCTGTAACCGATAAAGACCCGTTTAGATGCAACATTCATTATTCATGTTCCTACCCCATCTAGGTAGATGATGACATGTCCTTCATCCAGGTCAACACGTTTGACAGTGGGGTCATTTTTCAACTGGAAGAACAGAACACAGGATAAGATAGTGTCAGACAGTTCAACTGATCCGTTCGAAGGACAAATACAGGCATTACAATTAGAACAGACGCCATTATCATGTTATACATCAACTAATCCTCAAGGGGATTATACTTAGGGCCAGGAGTGTTCCCTAAACTGGTAACTCCTGGCCCTGATTAAAGGGTGTTCCCCTCAACTGAGGTTCTCTTATTGACTCACAGGCCCGAGGGAGGACTTGTCCAGGACGAAGCCGGAGAGAAGCTTGACATTGAGGATCACCATGTTGGTCTCCTCTCGCCGACCATTGTACCTGTCAGTCACAGAGTCAGATGAAGGATGGATATTATCTTAAAGGTGCAAATATGCACGAATCGCTCTGCCATTTCCTGATAGCTTAAGCTAACTAGTAGAATTTTAGCAAAGTTGGTGACAAAACAAGATAATCATTGGACCATCTAAACCGCTTTGAAATATATTTTCAGTAACCAAACAGGTTTTATTTTATGCCGTTCAAAACCGAAAGTAAAAGATGAAAACGATACTTAATGGGAAGCACAGAACAGATCTAGCACTTCTTCGACTTGCTGTCAATGAGAACGACAGATCTATAACTAATTTCTACATGAATTTGGTCAGGTCGCCAAAAAAGTTAGTGCAGCTTTAAACACGCATTTTAAAATGCATCTACACACTGGTGGTTCAGTCATTATTTTCAGCTGCTATTTCAAGGGTAAAAGGAATACCACTGTACCTGACAGCCACAGACACGATCAGAGATTTCTTGGTGCCGTCACATTTCCCAAGCGTCTCTGTTGAGATGTTGAAAGCAGAGAAGTCAGGAGGAGGGGGAATATTGTAGTGCATGGCGATCTGAAAAGACAGACGATACTACTGAGATGCATGAAATCAACATACACATTTCAATGAACAGTAGCACACACGCATTTCCATTAATGCTGAAATTCTAGGGTTGAAACGTTAGTTTTTGTGCAACAGTGTGCTCTACTGAACACAAACCAGATACTCAGTACATGCAGTACTGAGAGGCAGCAAAGGGAAAAACGACTGGAGCCTGACCTGCACAAACACGCAGCTCTTTCCCTGTGCCTTGATGTTGTAGTCCCCAGGGACCTCCCTCAGCTGCACCTCCTGATAGAGCAGCCTGTTGCTCTGATTCACAGTAAACTTCATCTTCAGGCCACCGGCCGAGCTCACACTGACTGTACTAGCGCCCTCTGGACTGAAGGTGGCAGCACTGTACTTGGCCAGGGCCTGCAGTGCTACCACTGTGTCCTGGTGACAGAGGGCGGGGAATCAAATTCAGCACAACAATTCAAGGAAATCCATGTGTTGTGAAATGATTGTAAAGGCTTTAATACAAATGTCCAATTTGCTACATTTCATATACAAATAAGGATTTGGTGTGATCCATGTACTAACAGTAGGATCTATTGGCAGAGGAGTTGCTAGAGTGAATAAATGTCTACCAGACCAATAGAGTACCTGTGTGGAGGCGAATCCTCCGTAGGGGTTCTGCTGCTGGGCCAGCCATCGGACGATGCCAATGGAGTATTCCAGCCCAAAGCCTGGCATGGTGGGACCGGAGAGCAGCGCCAGCAGCACATAGGATGTCATCTCCACCTCCAGAGAGTCAGTCTTTGTCCCAGAAGCCTCTGCTCTCTCCCAGTGACGATTGCCACCTGTGGGAATTTTCATTGTCAGTTTCCCAGCAGTCAGAAAGGTAGAGAGACAATTTCACAAAGAGACAAGACATACCGGAGGTAGCAGATATCTTGTCCAGGTGGGTGATGAGCTTGGCCCTCATGTCCTGGTTTTGGGCCAGGGTGAAGGTGTAAGATAGCAGGGCTATGGTGTAGGTGTTCTCCAGCTTGTCAGACACTGCTGCCTTCAGACACATCAGACTCTTCTCCACCATGGGGTCCTGACACACCCACAGACAACAGGATTGTGTTTATTCGGCACCAAACAGAGGAACACTGATTGAAATGACGGAATATCTGGACCAATAGAAATGAGTTGTCCATTGCGCTCCCTAATGAATACAACGCAGCCCTTTCATCACGTTTTTAATACGGGTATGAGTACTGAATGTTAGCAATATAAATAAATTAACTAGTGAATATACTGTGTACAGTGAGCTTGAGAGGCTCTGCAGAGAACAATTGGACAAAACATATATTATGGACTTTCTCCCATTCTTCTCTGCAGATCCTCTCAAGCTCTGTCAGGTTGGTTGGGGAGTGTTGCTGCACAGCTATTTTCAGGTCTCTGCAGAGGCAAAACAGACGGAGGTCCTGAGCACTCTGGAGCAGGTTATCATCAAGGACCTCTGTACTTTGCCTTGATCCTGACTAGTCTCCCAGTCCCTGCTACTGAAAAACACCACCACCATGCTTCACCGTAGAGATGTTGCCAGGTTTCCTCTAGACATGGCCCTTCGCATTCAGGCCAAAGAGTTCAATCAGATCAGAGAATCTTGTTTCATGGCCCGAGAGTCTTTTCGCAAACCCCAAGTGGGCTGTTATCTGCCTTTTACTGAGGAGTGGCTTCCATCTGGACACTACCATAAAGGCCTGATTGGTGGAGTGCTGCAGAGATGGTTGTCCTTCTGGAAGGTTCTCCCATCTCCACAGAGGAACTCCAGAAATCTGTCAGACTGACCGTCAGGTTCTTGGTCACCTCTGACCAAGGCCCTTCTCCCCCGATTTCTCAGTTTGGCTAGGCGGCCAGCTCTAGGAAGAGTCTTTATGGTAACAATCTTTTTCAATTTAAGAATGATGGCAGCCACTGTTCTTGGGGACCTTCAATGCTACAGAAGTGTTGGTACCCTTCCCCAGATCTGTGCTGACACAATCGGTTTCGGAGCTCAATGGACAACTCCTTCAACTTCACGGCTTGGATTTTGCTCTGGCATGCACTGTCAACTGTGGGACATATATATATATATATATAACACACAGGTGTGCACCTTTCCAAATCAAGTCCAATCAATTGAATTTACCACAAGTGGACTCCAATGAACTTGTATAAACACCTCAAGAATGATCAATGGAAACAGGATGCACCTGAGCTCAATCTCAAGTCTCATTGCAGAAGATCTGAAAACTTGTGTAAATAAGGAATCTGTTTTTTTATTTTCAATACATTTGCAAACATTTCTACAAACCCGTTTTCACTGTCATTATGGTGTATTTTGTGTAGACGGCTGAGGATTTTAAAAATGTTAAGGCTAATGTAACAATTCTGAATACTTTTCCAGAAGGAACTGTATATTGGGATGTTTAACAAATTAGAATATATGGCAAGTGAGGCGTTGTGTGGGTGATAGTCTTATTTAGAATTGTGTGAAGTAGTTGGACGGCTAAGCAGAAATATCCACTAGGGCCGTTCATGTTGTGATAAAAGCACCAAATGTGGCCTTGTTATTCAATAAGATTTTTTTTTAAATACTTGGATATGGAAGAGGTGATAACTCACAGAAGTGTTGCCATCCAGCTCCAGCAGTGCAGCGGTGATGTAGGCAGTGAGTGACACTTGATCCCCAACACCTCCCTATGACAACAAAGGATGCCAGTAAACTTCATACAGTACTCCAAGGTGTTAGTTTCAAAGTCACATTGATATCAACTGATATCAGGTAAAAACATTGCACTGTATAACACATTCACATAATGGTGCACAAAGATTAAAAAAAACTATTGTTTTGGAGATGAACAAATGCTGTTGGGACTAGTCAGACCGAGGTCCCTTTAGGGAGGTGGTGTTTTTTTATATTTTTATTTTACCTTTATTTAACCAGGCAAGTCAGTTAAGAACACATTCTTATTTTCAATGACGGCCTGGGAACAGTGGGTTAACTGCCTGTTCAGGGGCAGAACGACAGATTTGTACCTTGTCAGCTCGGGGGTTTGAACTCGCAACCTTCCGGTTACTAGTCCAACGCTCTAACCACTAGGCTAAAACATGCTTGGGATTCTTGTGCTCAGTATGTGCTCCTTTGGGGCACACGTGGGGTCCTAAGGTCCTCCTGAACAGTACATTTTGCTACAAGTCAGTGCAATATGAAGTATGTAAAGCATTCATATTTGATGTTAGACTATGTATTATCAAGTCTTTTGTTAGTCATCTAGGATTTTATGCAGACTCCACCATTGCACTCTAAATAGAAGGGGACACTTGCACCAGAACCTCCTGCTGAATCTCTGCCCATAACGTTACCTTCTCACATTTGGTGGCAGCAGTATAAGACTCCTCTTATTACCCACTGAGCCCTGACTCCTCTTTACCTTCATGCCGTTATGGAAGAGTTTCCCCACTGACGCGATGCAGCCATCCGTCTGCTGGTGACTGGCCAACCAGGCCTTGGCCTGGGCAATGTGGGCGGGGTCCACAAAGATGTAGGGCTTGGCCCCTCCAAAGGACTTCAGCACAAAGGAGGTGAGCCTGAGAGGACACAGGTCAGATGTCATGAGCCTTGCCTAAACTATGAATCATAGACTCGATAACAGAAGCTAGTAGCCATACTGTGTGTGCTGAAGCCAACTATATTTGCAATAGCACATACTAGTATGGATTTGAGACCATCACATTCTTACCTTGATAACATAGTGCAACCCCCTATAATCTAATGTCATTTTCATGACTTAAAAACAGAAGTAAATTGAGGAATAATGTAAGAGAAGGTATTAGGACTGTGGACAATTGAACCGACCACGTGTTTCCAGACTCATCGCTCTTCCCAAAGGCACTGTAGGAGCCATCGTCATGCTTGTAGTTGAGCTCTCTCTGGTAGCCTGCAACACAAATGGCCAAATGAACAAAGACACTCCTTCTAGGGACTTGTACTGTATGTGGAAGGTGACGTTAACTGGTTCAGAGCCAAATATAAAGAACAGGTTGTTGCTAGTCAGAGGTGAGATGCACACAGGACCAGACTGCTTATTTAAAAAATACAAGGCTTACTGCAAATGATATTGTCATATCCCAGGGCATGCTACGTGTGCATTAAACATTTCATTAACCGTTGCAGTCCATGTCACCAGGGTTGTGTCCAGTAAGAAGATTGTCATTTTTAGGCTGTAACTGAACAGGTCTGATAATAATTGTTTGGTTTTCATTGCAACACATGTTGTGCCTGACTGAACTGGATCCAGCTCACTCACCACTGTCTAGGAAGCCTGTGGCCCTGGTCTGGATCTCCTCGGTGAGCTGCCTGGTGCTTTGCAGGTAGTTGAGGATGTAGATGTTGGGAGCAAAAAGCAACATGTTCTGCTCTCCACAGCCATAGGGCATCTGCAACAGGCTGTCCAGGTTCTTTATGGCCCGACCCATCAGGTCACCTGGTGAAAGAGACCAACCATTGAGACAATCGCAGTGGATAGTCGACCAGCAGAGCCCCATTTCTTACCTAAACCATAAAAATAACCAATGCTTATCCTGATCCTCACCCATAACCTTAAGGAAATCATAGATCTGCAGGTGGAATATCCACATCCATGAATAGAGGGATGAAAAATCCTTGCCTACACTTCATCTGCACCAAAATGGAAAACATATCCTGAAAATGTTATAAAACTTTAAATAACCTGTGATAATTCAGCAAAACAGATGGATAATTCTCACCCAGTACTGAGAGGGAGGCCTTGGCAGAGCCCTCCACAAACACCTTAGGCAGCTTCAGAGAGATGTCCTTCTCCACCGGGCCCTCTGGTGACGCGAGACAGATAAACGAGACTGGTTAAAACGGTTCTCATTCTCAAGTCACTCAATTAAAAAGTATCTGTCATCTAAACCACAACAAATGCACGTCAACTTAATAATCGGGGTAATTATGAGAACGTATGACTGAGACGTCAGGAGATTACCTGCAGGGCAGAGCAGAGCGTTGTGGCTGACCGTCTCCTGGGTTCCCTCAGCCTGATAGCGGGAAAGGGAAACGGCACCAAAATAAATGTAAAACCTTTTGATGTCAACACAAGTTAATTCTACCATAGAATTTATATGGTAACCACTTAAAGGTACATTTCACTCCAAAGTCTAACTGCATTTGGGCTTTAAACACCAAACCATGTTTGTCTCCTCGTGTCAAAATATGCAACATAAAATAGCAGGGGATATAAATTCTACTGTAGTCACCCTTGCCTTAGTGTTACTGAAAACCCAGATCTCTTTTTAATTAATGTGGGAGAAAAACAGTGGACTTGCTATACAGGACAGACACTCACCTCCACCAGCAGTGTTTGCACAACGGTGTCAATACGTCCTTTCTCTGGCACCGTGGCCACCTCGTTGCCGCAGAGCTTCTCAGTTTTCAATGCCTCGGCGCTCACTTTCACACTCACCTCCCCTATAGTTCATTCCAGGGAGACATTAACATTCCAGTCTAGACCAGTCACACATGAACCTGCGACTCCATCAGCTTGCTCCCTTTTACCCACTCCAGCCTCATGTACCCTGGCTCAACTGTTCCCTCCCTCCATTTCTCTGATAACCCCTGAGGGAGATCTTTGACCATGTCATATTCAAGGAATTTGTGTATCAGATAAACGTCAACAACGTAAATTTCAGTCTAACGAGAGCCGTGTGAAGTCAACAACCCTGTCTTACAGGAGCATCACTGCTTCCAAATCACTCCCTACCCCTCTGGCCCTAACCCTTCACTATTTGAAAGGTGTGGATGGGTATAAGCAGTGGTGGAGCTTCTACCATATTTCTAACACCTTACAGCTCTGCAAACATTGAAGGGTTAGGAGGTAAGGGCCTAGGTGTAGGGAGTACATGGAGTCTATTGCAAGAGCCTTGTGATAGATTGACAGAGTATGGCTCACCTAGAGCAGTTGGGGTGAGGATCCACGTGAAGGTCCTGCTTTCTTCAGCACACAGACACAGTGTGTACTGGCAGCCTTCACATGTCCTGGCTTTGAACTGGTTGGACTCAGCTAGAGTCACCTTCACCTACGAGAAACACATGGGGTCAATTGCAACTTTACTAGATTTCTCAAAAACGTCACAGCGTCTATAGATTGTCGGCAACAGGCAGCTCATGGGCAAAAACCAGCCCGTGAGTGATTTGTTCCCCCAAAGTTGAGCAAAAATAACTCATTCAAGGGTTTCTTTATATTTTCTACATTGTAGAATAGTGACGACATCATAACTGACATAACCAAAAAAAAATAACTGTTAAAATATATTTAGATTCTGCAAAGTAAGCACCCTTTGCCTTGACGACAGCTTTGCACACTCTTGGCATTCTCTCAACCAGCTTCATGAGTAATGCTTTTCCAACAGTCTTGAAGGAGTTCCCACATATGCGGAGCACTTGTTGGCTGCTTTTCCTTCACTCTGCGGTCCAACGAATCCCAAACCATCTCAATTGGGTTGAGTTTAGGTGATTGTGGAGGCTAGGTCATCTGATGCAGCACACCATTGCTCTTCTTGCTCAAACAGCCCTTACACAGCCTGGAGGTGTGTTGAGTCATTGTCCAGTTGCACTAAGTGCAAAACAGATGGGATATCGCTGCAGAATGCTGTGGTAGCCATGTTGGTTAAGCGTGCCTTAAATTGTAAATAAATCAGTGTCACCAGCAGAGCACCCCCACACCTCCATGCTTCACGGTGGAAACCACATGCGGAAATCTGTTCACCTCCTCTGCGTATCACAAAGACACGGCGGTTGGAACCAAACATCTCCAATTTGGACTCCGACCAAAGGACAGATTTCTACTGGTCTAATAGCAATTGCGTGTTTCTTGGTCAAGTCTCTTCTTATTGGTGTCCTTTAGTGGTTTCTTTGCAGCAATTTGACCATGAAGGCCTGATTCATGCAGTCCTCTGAACAGGTGATGTTGAGATGTCTGTTACTTGAACTCTGAAGCTTTATTTGGGCTGCAATTCTCGAGGCTGGTAACTAATAAACTGATCTTCTGCAGCAGAGGTAAGTCTGGGTCTTCCCTTCCTGTGGCGGTCCTCGTGAGAGCCAGTCATCATAGCGCTTGATCGTTTTTGAAACTGCACTTGAAGAAACTTTCAAAGTTCTTGACATTCTGTTTTGACTGACCTTCATGTCTTAAAGGAATGACACTTGTTTCTCATTGCTTATTTGAGCTGTTCTTGCCATAATATGGACTTGGTTTTACACCAAAAAGGGCTCTCTTCTGTATACCACAATACAATTGATTGGCTCAAACACATTAGAGGAAAGAAATTTCACAAATTAACAAGGCACACCTGGTAATTGAAATGCATTCCAGGTGACTACCTCATAAAGCTGGTTGAGAGAAATCCAAGCGTGTGCAAAGCTGTCAAGGCAACAGGTGGCTACTTTGAAGAATCTCAAATACAAAATCTATTTTGATTTGTTTAACATTTTGTTACTCCATGTGTTATTTCATAGATGAGTTGTCATCACTATTATACAATGTACAATTTTGTAAAAAATAAAAAATGAATTAGTAGGTGTCCAAACTTTTGATTGGTACCGTACACTGGCGTTCAAAAGTTGGGTCACTTAGAAATGTCCTCGTTTTTGAAAGAGCACATTTTGTCAATTAAAATATCAAATTGATCAGCAATACAGTGTAGACATTGTTAATGTTTAAATGACTATTGTAGCTGGAAACAGCAGATTTTTTAATGGAATATCTACATCAGCCCATCACCAGCAACCATCACTCCTGTGTTCCAATGGCAGGTTGTGTTAGCTAATCCAAGTTTAGAATGTTAAAAGGCTAATTGCAATTATGTTCGCACAGCGGAAAACTGTTGTGCTGATAAAACTGGCCTTCTTTAGACTTGAGTATCATTTCTGGGTTTGATTACAGGCAGAAACAAAGGACTTTGTTCTAAAACTCATCAGTCTATTCTTGTTCTGAGAAATGAAGGCTATTCAATGCGAGAAATTGCAGAAACTGAAGATCTCATACAACGGTGTACTACTCCCTCAGAACGCAAACTGTCTCAAACCAGAATAGAAAAGAGTGGGAGGCCCCGGTGCACAACTGAGCAAGTACATTAGTGTGTAGAGTTTGAGAAATAGACACCTCACAAGTCCTCAACTGGCAGCTTAATTAAATAGAACCCGCAAAAACACCAGTCTCAAAGTCAGTGAAGACGCAACTCCGCGATGCTGACCTTCCAGGCAGAGTTGCAAAGAAATATCCATCTCAGACTGGCCAATAAAATTAACAGCTTAAGATGGGCAAAATAACTGACACTGGACAGAGGAACTCTTGAGTCGATGCTGTTACGTTAGCGTCATCATCTGCCCCCCCACATTTGCTCCAACACAAATTGGCCTGCAGCTGAATCTAGTTGCCTACCCCTGGTCTACCCAAATGAAGTGGGACTGGAGAAGTAAAGAAAGAGACAACCCTGGGAGGGCTTACCATGATACACTTGGAGAGGTAGTTGAACACTGTGGCCTTGAGTGTGAACACCTCCCCCCGGATGACAGAGTAGGGCAGCGTCAGGCTCACAAAGAAGGGTTGGAAGGCAGTGAGGCCAGTGTTGGGAGCCAGGCCAAAACCCACTGGGGAAGTACAGAACGCCCCTGCAGCCCACTTAGTGATGGTGTCTGGGACAGTCTTCTCAACATTCACTTTTCCTGTAAGTCTGGTCGTGGTGAAAAGGGAGGAATAAAAACCATGTATATTAACATCAGAACACATAACATGGTCAATAAAATAGCGGACTAGGTGATTATTTTTAAATCAACCCCTAGGACAAAGACATGCCTGTGGTTTCAGTATTGCCATTTCAGTAGGCATGGTCAGCCCAGCACCCCATGGAAAGGAATGTGTGTTGGACTACAAATATGGCGTCTGTCAGAAAGCTTACCCCACAGGAACCAGGTCCCAGATCCAGGTCTCAGGGAAGTACGTGCGGACGGTCTCCTTAGGCCTGTCAGAGGCGCCAGAGGTTGGTGCACTCTCCTCATTTGGCATCATGTTCATGGGACGAGCTGTAAATAGAAACAAATCCTTCATTAGGTTGAGACTAGGAAGGTTTATACATTAGCATAGCAAATACAGATTTGTAGGCGTTTTGTCAGGTGCAGAAAAATGCTGGCATTACTAGCTCCAACAATACAAATAAAAGATTAAGAACAAACAATCCAAGTACATATTAGAGTGGGAATATAAATGGTGTGTAGACAGAATATAATTTGGAAAAGGTACAGTCGTAGCTATATTAGGATGAGCCATGTTGAGAACACAGTATTATCATACACAGTATATAAACAGAATGAGGTGACCAGCATTCAATGACTGTATACAATACCTTCTATTATACCATTTTCGTTCCTTGCAAAGAATGTGTTGCAGTCGTAAGGTTTTTTCACGTCAGAGTTGGTCAGGATCTTGATTCCAACTTCCTAAAATGAGAAGTAAAGCAATAGAACAGTCCGTGTAAAGGCCATATCATACCTGTATTTCAGTTTTGCTCAATTATGTGGGTATTGGTTGAATCAATTTTAAAACCAAACATCTTTTTACTTATTTCTGAAAAGTCACTTCATAGACATCATTCTATTTTAATTCATTCAGTGTCTACTTTACAAAGACGCCATTTTAGCCTGAGTCTTTCATATACATTTTCAAAACAGACAAACTTATTTGAGTCTCATACTTTAAAGATGCTGTAGACATCGTTTTTGTCGTCGCTGGGGCCAAACCTGAATGAGCGTTTCCCCCAATCAGGTACAACCAACTCTGGTACAGGTGGAAGGGGCCTAATCATCGCCTCTTCAAATCTTGGAGGATATTGAAGGCATGGGTAGGGGTCTTCTACCATGTATGAATATCCAGACAACTTCTGAACAGGCAGCTGACTGAAGACCTGCAGAGAGGAAAGTAATATACTTCTAGTAATACTGACTTAATAACCCGCAGCATCTTGACAGTCAGAGAGTGGTCGGTGCATGATCAGAGCGTGGTCGGTTCATGGTCAGAGGTTATAGGGTCAGTACATAGTTAGTGCATAGGATAACACCTGGGTTAAATGCATATAGCCAATACTTTATCTGCACTCGATTTAGTGGTACAACAGAACCAACTAAACAGTCCCACAAGTTAAAACTTCTAAACTTTAATTATCAGACAGTGGTTTAGACATGATTAGAGGAAGCTGAAAATGAGCCAAATCCATCTTGAAAAACATGGGTGCACAAAAACAATGCCAAAGGTGATGTGTGTGATCATGGTTAGGCTTCAGCTTAGTGTGTAGAGTCAATGGTTAGTAAGTGAATGTGATGGTCCGTGTCTTGTCCCAAATGGCCCCCTATATATAGTGCACTGACCACAATGAGGCCCTGGTTAAAAGTAGTGCACTACATAGGGAGCCATTTGGGATGCAGAACCATGGAGAACGTACAGAGTCTAGGGTGAGCTCCTGTTCAGGCTGCAGCAGCAGCACACTCTGGTCGATGGCCCTGAGAGAACACAGAGACCCTGGGTGGGCCTGGAGTCTCAGAGAGGTCTTCTCCCCTGGCAACTCCTGGAGGGACGAGAACTTCAGGGACACCTGGAGAGGAGAAAAGGAAGAGACATCACAGCTATGTTTAAATATATCTATACTAGCATACATGTCTAACGCATTGGTTCATTCCAAGTATAGTAGCATACTGGTACAGAGCCCATAACATAATGGTAGTACTGTGTAGAGCAGGGGTCTCCAACAGGTCGATCACAAGCTACCAGTAGGTCGTAGGCCAACTAGGAGTAGCTTCTGAAAGTACATGCAATTCTCACGTGTTCTACAGCAAACTATCAAACACCGTGTATCTGTGGGGCTTGCGCAGCAAAAGCCTCAGCTTAGATATTCATACTTTTTCAGCACGCTACTCCTCCTACACCGTTTAATCTAGACACGCAGTTCAAACTAAAATGTGCGGAATGGTCTCACTCAAGTTACTTGTATACAACTTTGTGTTCTGACTGGAAAGAGCAGGTTAGGAATAGCTTCTACCAATAAAAATAATTAGCTGTTTGTCAGAGTTCAGAATGACAAAAAAAGTGGCATGATGAGATCTACTAACAGCTGCGTGTCATTATGGAGCAGCCCAAACAGAGCCATTGCTATGGGTACTCACCAAACAGAGGGCAAAAAAAAGAGGGTGACCACAATCACACAAATATTGACCACAACTGCTTACCAGATCATTGACTACAACCACACAGCTAGTTATCACTCAACTGCTGCCCACAACTACATATCTTCTGACCTCAACCACACAACACCTGGTGACCAAAACCACTGACTTTCATCTACACCACTACTGAGCACGCAACAACTGACCTCTGACCACATCTAGACAAACAGACCCAACGAATTTGTGATGATCTAAAAGGTGCAGTTGAAGGATTTCATATCATAGTCCGATGCGAAGTCATTTTGGAAATTGATCGTAGTGCACGTAGCCCCGATAAATCACATTTCATGTAGCTGGTGAAAGACGCCGAGTTGCCTACCTTGTTTTTAAGGCAGAGGTGAATGGGGAAGTCTCGGCTGTCTGCTACTGCCTCCCCATCAGGCAACACGGTGTACACCACTACCTGGGCAAAAGGGGTCAGCTCAGGCATCCGCTGCAGCGAGAGCATCAGCTGCCCTTGGTTAACTGAAAGAGATGGACAATGGGATGGCCATTAGCCACCAATACGGACAAAGGCTAGTCACTGAACACTTTGAAATGTACTGTGCAGTAAGAGCTTGTATTGAAGATGTAATCTGGATGATTGAATCCTGTCGTGACAGCTTTTTATCCCATGCCAGCTTAATGCCATTAGGCATGTTCTCTAATCAAGTGGGGTTCTGAGAAGTTCTAAAGAAAAAAAGTCAGGAAGCAGTCGGGAGAATCCAAGACCACTTCATTTACCTTTTCTTTCTTTAATGGTCACAGGAAGACGGCCGTGCTGCCGAATGCTGCCTCTAGATATAACCTGGGACATAAGAGACAGCCAGGTGGCATCAACATTAATAACCAGAGAGAGTTACTGGCCAAAACCTGGAGATCAGATATATTACTAAAGCGATATATTACTGTGTATCAGCTAAGGTAAAATATTCAACTGGAAGTCAAGTACTGTATGGTTTTCCCAAGCCATTAAAATATTTCCAGACAAAACACAATCAAATACTGAAGTAAAATATCCCAAATCTTGTGGTGGAATCAATTTAAAAATATATATATTTTGAGACATCCCTTTAATCTTACCAGATAGAAAAAGTCCAGGGTCGTCTGTCCCTTTTTCAGCTCCACCCCTTGGATGATGTAGTGAGCAAGAACAATACCGTCCTTCTCACAGGAGAACTTCCCTTCGCCCTGCATTATCTTCACAAAGCTCTTGCTCTTAGAATAAAATTCTCTTACGAAGTGGTAATCCGATGAATATTCTGGTCTACGCAAACCCTGCACGTACGGATAATCCTCCTCAACCTTTTGATAACGAGCCTGGTTCAAGAAACACAGAAAATAAATGAAAAATAAACTGTTGTAGTAACCTTGGAGAATACACTAGGGGAAATTGATCAGTCAGAACAAACTGAATATTTACAGTAAATAATATATGATTAAATATTCAGAGGAAAACATGAGTGAGTGACCACTGACCGACAGAGAGACAGAATCAGAACTCCATAGAGAAGTGTCTAGAGAGAAGGAAGCAATGCCCTTGCTGTCTGTGGTGAGAGTCCAGTTCTCAGATTTGCCACTGTTTTGTAGGAAGAGATACACAGGCTCATTGGGAACGGGACTAGAGTCGGGACCGGTCACCTTGATCTGAAAACACAGGACAGGATGACTGCAGACATCCAATATACTAAATGTACACTCCCATTGCATACAAGACATCAAAAGCCTAGTTTAGATGCTCCAAATGTCATGTTAACATTTATCACCACTTCATGTTCAAATCCATTTTTCTGAGTAAACCATTTTCTGCAGTGTTATTAAAAAGGCATTTGTTAATATAGTTTGTCCTCACCTTCCCCTCGTATGCAATTCCTGGTTTATATGCTTGGGGCACGTCCTCAAAACGAACAGTTACGATGACATTGGTGAAGCTTGCCTTGCCACTACCTTTAAGGATGACCCCTGGAGAGAACACAGGCAAGGGTCAGAGGTCAACAGTTGAGCATGTAAACACCTCTACGTTCAAGATAAGGTTCTCTCCTACCAGTTCCATATTCTTCCAGCTCAGTCTCCACTTCGAAGTCCCCAAAAGATTCACGTAGACGGAACCGGGTCAAGTCGATCATTTGGGTTGCACAACCAGTTTTGTCAGTCTAGGATGAATGAGTAGTTGTAGGTCAGCTTAGCTCAGCTACAAAAACCAACATTTTGTCCACAGTGTTCTTCAAAGAATTCGGCGTAACAATAAAAACACTTACTTTGATAAGATACACCTCGCAGATATTACTAGAATCAAATAACCAGTAATATTGAACTGCAATTCTGCAAACTTTTGCAGTGACAGACCCAACCACTGGTTTTCCATAAGTGTATCTACAAATAAAGTCACCAGAAGACAGACAATTAACTGCTGCAAAAAAGTAGAAAGAGCTTTGAACATGAGCAAGTATCAAACATGGGACAGTCTCTAAAGTAGTCTATGCAACACACAAATTAAGGCTTAATATTCTGTCCATAAAGTGTCCCAGTTCACATTATCATCTTATGCACTTACTTTCCACAAACTCTCAGCGTTGCTTGCTTGTCCAGAATAGTGATTGTTTGGGGTAGATAGACTTTGACCTCATATTTGGGTAAAACTGTAAAAATACATGATGTTATTTCCTCATTGTCTATTAAACTACACCAAAAACATGGAACCACCATGTAAAAACAATCTAATCTGATTTTTTTTATCCCATGCCAATTTCCTCACCATATTCTTTGATGTCAAAGGTTTGGGAAGTTTGCTCTCCCTTCTCATTCCATGCAGTGATGATGTAACTTCCTTGCGTTGCCTCTGCAGACATGGGGTGGGACAGGTCCAGAATTCCACTCACTGTTGACTGGTTCAACCACTGAGCAATGCGGTTGGAGTTCGGGTCCTGTATACAAATTCATAATAGGGTGAAGGTAGGTATTTTTGTTAGGCATTGTATAAAATCATGCCACAGTACATATTGGCAGGTAACATTTTTTTTTATATACAGCTTTGGTTTTTAGTTGCAATGGATTTTAAATTGGTCTCACCTGAAGCTCCACTGTTAGATACTAGAAAAGAGAAAAACATTCAGCATTTAACCCCCCAAAAAACTCCAACTTTATTATTTCACCAAAATTGTTTTTAACGTAAGCCTAACTGAAACATTAGTTTCACGACTTCCCAAAACAGTTTCTACAGTACAGGCATCTTTATCTACAGAGTTACAGTAGAGAGCAAATAAACTCTGACCACGTTTGCCGAGCCAGCTACACAGTCTCTCTGACCCAGACAATACTGAAAGAGTAACTTACCATCTGATTGAATGACAAGAAACTGGCATCCAGCGAGACGATTCGGAACTTGACTGGAAAAGGGGTAGAAACATTTGTCTATATGTGTACAGTATATCCATCCTCCATTTCAGGAATGACCTTTCCTCAAGCTTTTGGCCTCACAAATATACTGTAAAGTACACAGACATTTCAGTGTTCATCAAAGATTGTAGCTAACTACCTGTCTGTCCAGGTTTGTAGACTGGTTTGTCGGTCTGGAAAATGGTGAGGAATCTTTTAGGCTTGATAAGGATCTTTGTCTTGTTACTCATCTCATCCTTCCTCCCCTTGATGCTGACAAGAACAGTGGCCACACTGTCAGCCTTCACTGGGGGTACCTACAATGAAGAACAGAAACTTGGTAGAACTTCTACAATCCTCTAGCTCCTAACCAAAGTATGGCTCTCTGATGGAGTAGCTTGAGAACAGAGGGCTTTTTGTTAAGTGGTAGATAGCAAAGTATGATTAATATAACTGCTATTGCCTTTCATAGGTTGGATCATTTTCCATACAACACCCAGCCTGTAACCCACGTTGAATTCCACAAAACATGGTTGACTACTCAGAATAAAATAATGAAGTGTTGAATGAATGTGCATAGCTAGCTTGAGTCTAGTAAGACTTGTATTCTTTAGATGATGGTAGTGTATGACCAGTACTAGTTTCCATAGTATTATAGAAGATCCTGATATATAGCGCATCACATCGTTGTGGAACCTTGCAGTTAGAAATGTCATACAGAGCTGGCTTGATACTTTACATGTCAGAGAGGCATGTTGGTTTTATTTTATATTTATCAGTTTTATTTTATATTTATCAGAGCGGCCCACAACGTTGTAGCCTGCTGAACACAGCACAGTTACGGCTGACCTGGAAGGAGATGCAGCGATAGAAGTCCTGTGTTACGTCTTCCTCCAGTAGAATGGTGCCGCTGCCACCCTCCATTTCCAGCGACACCTTCAACAACAGAGGCTCTGTGGCTTGGTAGACCTGAGCACAAAGTTTCTCTGTGGTCCCTCCTACCACCTCCGAGCTGACCGTCACCAAGTAAATCCTAAAAGGGGAAAGAGTCAGCATGAATGCAGCTGTGGTAATAATACTTAAGTGGCAGTGTACTCAAACAGTTCTTTAGTTCCTCTGTACCCTACTGATGTTTTAAAGTTAGGGACAAAGTGACCTTTTTACATACATCTTAAAGCATTTGTCTAAGTCAGTTTCACAATTCCTGACATTTAATCCTAGTAAACATTCCCCGTCTCAGGTCAGTTGATCACCACTTTATTTTAAGAATGTGAAATGTCAGAATAATAGTAGTGATTAATTTCAGCTTTTATTTATTTCATCACATTCCCAGCGGGTCAGAAGTACACATACACATCAATTAGTATTTGGTAGCATTGCCTCGCAATTGTTGAACAAGGGGCAAACGTTTTAGGTAGCCTTCCACAATAAGTTGGTTGAATTTTGGCCCATTCCTCCCGACAGAGCTGGTGTAACTGGGTCAGGTTTGTAGGCCTCCTTGCTCACACATGCTTTTTCCAGTTCTGCCAACAAACTTTCTATAGGAAAATGAGGTCAGAGCTTTGTGATGGCCACTCAAATACCTTGACTTTGTTGTCCCAAAGTTGTTGCAAAATGGCTTAAGTATGCTTGGGGTCATTGTCCATTTGGAAGACACATTTGCGACCAAGCTTGAACTTCCCAACTGATGTCTTGAGATGTCGCTTCAATATATCCACATCATTTCCCTAATTCATGATCCCATCTATTTTGTGAAGTGTACCAGTACCTCCTGCAGCAAAGCACCCCCACAACATGCTGCCACCCCATGCCTCGTGGTTGGAATGATGTCAATTAGCCTATCAGAAGCTTCTAAAGCCATGACATCATTTTCTGGAATTGTCCAAGCAGTCAACTTTGTGTGTGTATGTAAACTTCTGAAGCACTGGAATTATGATATGGGGAATTATAAGTGAAATAATGTCTGTAAACAATTGTTGGATAAATGACTTGTGTCAAGCACAAAGTAGATGTCCTAACCAACTTGCCAAAACTATAGTTTGTTAACAAGAAATATGTGGAGTGGTTGAAACACTTCTGTTGGTGTCACTAACTTGGTTTATGTAAACTTCAACTGTATGTAACATGTGAGCGTTCTCTTTAATACATTTGCAAACATAAAAACAAAAAACAGGGTTTGCTGTGTCTAGATTGATATTTTCTATTTAATCAATTTTAGAATAACGCTGGAATTTAACATTTCTTAAAAGTCAAGGGGGTCTGAATTCTTTCTGAATGCACTGTATAACAGCTATCACAAGTAGGATTTTTTCAACCCAAAAATCTATAGTTCAATTTGCCAGCATGTCTCATAACAAATGAAAAGCCTCACATGCAGAGAGATAGAGGTACTGTATGTATAACAGTGATGTCCTGTGGCCTGACCACTATCTTATTTAGTATTATTCACAGATAGATGCTTGCAATTGTCTCTATTCAGTTGTCAGTGCAGTGAGCATAGAAAATACTGTTTTATATTTAATATGTTTATAACTAAAATATTTACATCGTTTCAGTTGGCTATTCTACACCTGCATAGCGTGAAGAATTCAGAGTATAATTAATTCCTACATTTGTAGTCTGTTGCATCCAGCCAGACATGTAAATAAAAATAGATGATTGTGTGTTTAATCTACTGCTTTCTTCATCAAATGTTTTTTAGTGTACTTACGATTTGAAGGTGTGCGATGTCGCGGTTTGTATAATCACTGATGTGATCAATAGAAAGAAAAGTACATTGAGAGCCATGGCTTCGGTAAACAGCCAGTCTTCCTCCGCACTTCGTGATGACCCCTTCTCTTCCTCGTCCAGGGAGATTGTCAGGAAAGTTGCACAAACGGTGCTATATATACCCAAATGCACCCTCCCGTGTCACTCCCTTCCAAATAGTTTGGAACACTGCAGCCAGCTCCCGTTTCCTCCCAATTACCGCTGAAGTCCTCAACTAGTTACAGCCCCCGACCAATGGGATGGTCAGAATGATGATGAAATCACCTCAGGCTATTTTGGCCGGAACACCTGAGGAAGAAATACCGATGTAGCCTGGCTAACCTGTCGATTTAGTCCACCTGTCAATTTAGCCATTATTCATGTGAAAAGCCACCATAGCCTACAGCTTTCTGCTTTGACTGATAAAATGCAACACATTAGCTAACCAACTTTACTTTACTATTGATAGTTTTGACATCTTGTACTTTTACTTCACTACATTCCTAAAGAAAATTATGTACTTTTACTCCATATATTTTCCCTGACACCAAAAAGTACAGGTTACAGTTTGAATGCTTAGCAGGACAGGAAAATTGTCTAATTCACACACTTAACAAGAGAAGATACCTGCTCATCCCCATACTGCCTCTGATCTGATACTCACTAAACACATGCTTCGTTTGTAAATGATGTCTGTAAATTAAAAAAAAACAAGACAATTATGCTGTCTGGTTCCATTTATACTTGTACTTTTACTTTTGATACTGAAGTATATTTGAGCAATTACATTTACTTTTGATAGTAAAGTATATTTAAAAACCAAATACTTTGAACCTTTTACTCAAGTAGTATATTACTGAGTGACTTTCACTTTACTATTCATTTTCTATAAAGGTATCTTTACTTTTACTCAAATATGACAACTGGGTACTTTTTCCACCACTGGTTATTGTAAACATTTGTTTCTGGGTGCTGAAATGAGTCACATGTCAATGTGAACAGTTGTTATGCCATTATAATGTGGATATCAGGCCCTGCTGGGCATTAAGAAGACAGATACATGGGGTCAGATGTTCCCCCAGGAATGAAGAGGAGTAAGTTAATAATGTGGATATCATGGAGAGAGTTTTCCATAAGCCAACCATGGCTGATATAAATAATATGAAGATGGTGAAACTAAAACAATGACATTTCCTAAAGAAAATATATATGCTTGCTCGTCTTGAAGTATTATAATTTAGTTTAGTTTACTAGGATCCCCATTAGCTGCTGCACATGCAGTAGCCACTCTTACTGGGATCCACATAAAATACAGTCACATCTGAAATGTATTAGCACCCTTGATAAAGATGAGCAAAAAAAGACTGTTTAAAATAAATAATAAACACTGAGCTATAATGTATGCTCAATTTTTTTCTGAGAAAAATATTTACTTTAACAGGTATTGTTTTTGAAATCTTAAAAAGATAGGTGTGGCCAGTCCTTGCAACCATAGCTCTGTGTATGGATGCAGAGAAGTTCTCAACTCGGGATGGTCAGAATGACGACCAAAATTACCCCAGGCAAAAACATTTTTTTACACATGTTGGCAGTAACACTTGAGAGAAGATATACCTGTTTAGCCTGGCTAACCTGTTGATTTAGCCCACCTATCGATTTAGACATTAGCCATGAAAAAGCCACCATAGCCTACTGCTATGTGCTTGGATGGATAAAATGCAACATATTAGCTCACCAATAGCATATTTATTTCCCATTGTGTGAGCAGGAAATGTCCTTTTCTAGTTTCACTATCTTCATATTATTTATATCAGCCATGGTTGGCCTATGCAAAACTCTCTCCATGATATCCACATTACTGACTAATTTAACAGAAAACCTAGTGGATCAATATACAACAACAAGTGTAATTTCATACAATGGCTATTGTATGCTCCAATGCAGGAGGATTAGGCCTCTTGTTATTCTAAACATTTGGTTCTGGGTGCCGAGATTAGCCTCCGCAATCCAAAATGTGTTGTTAGGAATAATGTGGATATCAGGCCATGTTCCTTCAGGAACTAAGAAGATTAAGTAAATAATGTGGATGTCATGTAGAGAGTTTTGCATAGGCCAACCATGGCTGATATAAATTATATGAAGACATTGTGAAACTAGAAACGCTGTATGCTTTCTAGTCTTGAAGTATTATGGTTTAGTTTCATTTAGTTTATTAAGATCCCCATTAGCTGCTGTAACTCTTCCTGGGTCCAACATAAAACTTAACATACAGTCACATCCAAAATTATTAGCACCCTTGATAAAGCAAAAATTACTATAAAATAAATTATACAAATACTGAGCTGCATTGTATGACCACATTTTTTTGTATATATATACAAGTGAAATAAGTGAAATCAACACATAAAACCAGACACTTTATCCTTTCAAACCCTTCATTCTATGTTGTACAATCTAACAAGTAAGTCATACCGTTACACACATGCTTCATTACACAATTTCATTCATGGAAATACTATCATCATAATAAAGCTTAAGTCTACAGGCAAGGTATTACTTCTGTCAACGTGACACATACACAAAGGATCTGTAGACACAAGAGGTAAATTACATCTCAATGTTTAGCTATTGTTTCCATAGCTCTTACCACAATGGGGTTGCATTGACATACAGTACCAGTCAAAAGTTTGGACACGCCTACTCCTTCAAGGGTTTTTTCTTTATTTTTACTATTTTATACATTGTAGACTAATAGGGAAGACATTAAAACTATGAAATAACACATATGGATTCATGTAGTAACCAAAGAATTGTTAAATAAATCAAAATATATTTTATATTTGAGATTCTTCAAAGTAGCCACCCTTTGCCTTTGCACACTCTTGGCATTCTCTCAACCAGCTTCACCTGGAATGCTTTCCCAACTGTCTTGAAGGAGTTCCCACATATGCCGAGCACTTGTTGGCTGCTTTTCCTTCACTCTGCGGTCCAACTCATCCCAAACCATCTCAATTAGGTTGAGGTTGAGTGATTGTGGAGGCCAGGTCCACATTCACAGATGTGACAGGCTTAAAAAAATAAAAATAAAAAGTCAAAAAATATAATAATAATACATTTGAAAAAAACCAACAATTAAAATGAAAGATTAAGAAAAATAATAAGTGTTTTTATTTGATTTTATTTATTCATTTTCCTTGGTGCATATATATACATACATACCCACACATACACACACACATATAAAAAACAAATATTT